>NC_068284.1:4227838-4343053 GCF_025860055.1 Xyrauchen texanus
CAGAGAGAGAGTTAGGTTATTACACTAAATACTTCCCGTTACCCATGGAGGGTGAGGGGTGGTGTCTGGCTTAGAACTTAAAGCTTGAACTACCCGTGGGTGTTCAAGTCCAAGATGATGCCTGTCAAGACGGTCGTGTCTCAAGCCCTACAATTCGTTTGGCTGGTCACCATCGATCTTATGACGCACTTCTATACTTCATTTAGAAGTTCTGCCACAACATGGAAAGTTCCTGAGGTTCACTTCCGGGGGCGAAGTCTTCCAGGGTCAGGTTCTTTCACTCAGCCTAGCCATTTTTACCCGCACATTCACAATGCATGATGTAGCGCTGGCTCCTTGCGACTCCGGGGCATCTGCATTCTGAATTATGTAGACGACTGGCTGATCCTAGCGCAGTTCCAGGAACTGGCAGTTCAGCACAGGGACATCGTCTTAGCTCATCTGTTTCTCTGGGGTTGAGGCTCAACGCCAAGAAAAGCGTCCTCTCTCCCACTCAGAACACTGTCTATCGGGGCATCGTATGGAGTTCAATCTCAATGCGGGCACAAATGTCTCCCGCTAGTATTGAGTCCATTTAGATCACCCTGAGCAAAGTCAGGCTAGGTCAAGTTTGCACTGTTATCAGTATCAATGATTTCCAGGTCTCAGGGCGAAGGCATCCACAGTGATCCCTCTGGACCTTCTGCTCATGAGACCGTTTTTGTTGTGGCCAAAAGCCAGGGGATTTCTTCCAAGGGCCAAAACCCCTAGGCTAAATAGGGTTATGCGCCTCAGGCTTCGTTCCCTTTCTATGTGGTTCAGACCCCGGTTCTCTGCCTTGGGTCCCACTCTAGGTGCGTCTTGTTGTCGCAGGCTGCTAACAACAGACGCCTCCCTGATGGGCGGGTAGCAGCCTTAAGTGGTCAGTCCAGCTTAAGGGGATAGGAGGGTCGTCAGCTCGGTTGTCACAGTCACTGTCTCGGGTTGATGGCTGTATTTCTGGCCCTGAAATACCTCCTCCTGAGGCTGCCATGTCTTGGTGCTTGGTGGACAATGCAGCGGTAGCCTCTTACATAAATAATCAAGGAGACCCACGTTCTTGTCAGCTGTATTTCTGACACGTTGGGTTCTCCTTAGGGCCCAGGGCAAGCTCCTGTCACTCAGGTCAGTTATATCACTGGATGCCCGTGATATGGGAGCAGATTTACGGTCCAGACAGAAAATACCAATGGGGAGTTAAGAACTCCACCCTAAGGTAGTAGTTGCCCAGAATTAGCCAGCAAGGGTTTTTGCCTCTTACTGATAGCACCGCTGGCCGAACAGGGCTTGGTTCTCGGAGCTAATCTCTTCCCTCGACGGCTCGCCTTTGGCGGTGCCGAACAGGAAGGATCTTCTGTCTCAGGCACAGGGCAATATTTCATCCCTGCCCCAAATTGTGGAATCTTTCATGTTTGGCCCCTAAGGGTACCAACTGAGGGACACAGGGCTCTCTCCTGAGGTTATCGAGACCTTTTTAAATGCCGGGCTTTTTCCACTTGGAACAAGTTTGGGTGAGATCTTAGGGCAGAAGAGGACCTCTTCGCCTCTGTGAATAGCGCAATGTCTCCTCGACTTCTCCCTGAAATCACCCAGCCCCCTTGGGTCTGGACGTTAAAACACATACATGACCCAGAATGCATCTGTATGCATTTCTTTCCCTGGTTTCTCTGCTCCTGGGGGTCTTGGCAATGTTCACCAGCAAGGGTCTTGCCTCCTATTAATGGCGCTGTGCTGGCTGAACAGGATATGGTTCTCGGAGTTAATATCTCTCCTCGACGGTTCGCCTTGGGCGATTCCGATCAGGTAGGACCTTCTTTCTCAGGCTCAGGGGGCATATTCATCCCCGGCCCGAATTGTGAAACCTTTCATGCTTGGCCCCTGTAGGGTACCAACTGAGGTTCACAGGGCTTTCTCCTGAAGTTATCGAGACCATTGCAAGTGCTAGGGCTCCCTCCCTTGGAACTGATCTGGGTAGATTTTACAGGGCAGAAGAGGACCTCTTCACCTCTGTTGATAGCGCAATGTCTCCTCTACTTCTCCCCGAGTCACCCAGTCCCCCTCTCGGGGGTGCTGATCATGGTGGCGCATACATGGCACAAATGCGCCTGCATGCATTTCCTTCTAATAAGTTCAAATTACAGAACCAGCTAACTGCCAGTTTGCTTCAGTTCTGGATTTTCTGTGGAAAGAACTGTCAGCGGGCACTTGCCTCGCCACTGCCAGGTTCTATGTGGCTTCCACTTCGGCTTGCCACGCCTTGGTGGGCGGGGTGCCCTCTAAGAGGCATCCTTGCTAGGACCTCTTCATAGGGTAAGACCCCCCTTTTTAAAACCTCTAGAGTCAGCGTTTGGTAGACTTCTGACTCTCAAGATGGTTTTTCATATGGCAATTACGTCTCTAAGGAGACTTGGGTAACTACAGGCTCTGTCTCTTTTGCCGGCCTGTTTTCAGTTGCCCCAGGTAGGACCAAGAGCATTCTTTGCACCCTCACCCTGACTACCTGCCCAAGGTGCCTTTCTCGGCCCTTGGCCAGTCATTCTCTAAGCCTTCTGCTCCCTGCCGTTTGGAAATGCTGGAGCAGCTAAAGACTACTCAGACTTTGTCCAGTCTGTGCCCTTCAGAATTATGTCCACCGCACTTGCTAGTGGCGTAAAGTCAGGGCAGCAGTTCTTCACTTTGAAGCCGTGACCGGGTTGTCACTTTGGGTGAGGGACCTTACTGCCCGGGCCTACGAGGCGCACGGTCAAGCTTCGCCAGTAGGTTTTAGGGCGCACTCTTCCAGAGGGTTCTCCTCCTCTAAAGCCTTGGCTAGAGGTCTCCCTCTGCAGCAAGTTTGTGGTGCGGCAGGTTGGTCCTCTCCACACACATTCATCAATTTTATGACAAGTTTGTGTTGCAATAGGGTTCTCTTCGCACACATTCATCGAGCTTTATGGGTTAGATGATTTGCTACTCTGGGCTCTTATGCCCTTGAGTCGACATCTCAACTCATGCCTGAACAGGTTTGTGATGCGGCAGACTGGTCCTCTCCGCACACATTCATCAAAAAATTAATGGTTTAGATGTTTATGCTACTCCGGGCTCTTGTGCCCTTGAGTCGACATCTCAAGCTCATGTCTGAGACCTCTCACGTTTTTGTGAGTACACTGCACAACCGTAGGGGTCCGGACAGCCCCAAGTGCGGCGGCGTGGGTATTGCGTTCCCCGTAGCGCTTAGCAGCGCAACATCGTAGTGAAGCCTTTTGTAAAGGGAACGTCTCTGGTTACATGTGTAACCCTTGTTCCCTGAAAAAGGCGGAACGAGATGTTGCGCTGCTTTGCCAAACTGGGACGTCCCAGGACTGCTCTTCAAAAAGAAGTATCTGACGACACCTGGTGACGTATCCATTTATAGCCTGGCCTCAGGTGCATCTAATGATTACATCAGCCGAGGCTATTATTCCGGTCAATGTCCATTGACGTGTTCCACACATTATTCAGCTCGGCTCACAGCGAAAGCTGTTCCCCCATAGCGCTTAGCAGCGCAACATCTCGTTCTGCCTTTTTCAGGGAACAAGGGTTACACATGCAACCCGAGACATTATCTTGTTTGAGTTCTGTTTGTTCATTGGTTCCCGTCTTCCTATGTCCATGTATTTAAACCCTGTCTGTTTGTTCAGTCGCTGTCAATTGTTGAATGTTGTTAGCCTGGTATGTGTTCCCTGCCCGAGTTCTCAGTGGTGTTTCAGTTTTATGTTTATTTCCGCATTGAGGGTTTTCCTTTGTGTTTATTTAAGGTCTACTTAATAAAGTAAGCTGCATTTGGATCCACTCTCTCCTCGTCTGCCTTCGCTGCCTTCATTCCTGACAGAACGATTGACCAATTGCAATGGATCCAGCAGTTATACGGGCCAAATGCCGGTTGCTCAACTTGAAGCAAGAAGACTGCCCAATAGTAGATCACATTCTCGACTTTCTCCTCCTGGCGAACTTTACAGACTTCCCGGACTCAGCATTGGTGGTCTTCTTCAAGGACAGCTTGAACCCCTCGCTGAGGGAGCGGGTGCCACAGGCAATGCCCGGCTGGACTCTCTGCGACTACCTGGAGACGACCCTACTAGCGTGCAGCTCACCGCTCCCTGTGGGCGTCGCTGAGGAGGTTCCTACCTCACCACCCACAGTTGAGGCCCCTCAGCCATCCCTGGAGCTCCCTGTCACACCAGCCCCACCTGTCTGCGTGCAACCCCCCACACCAGTGGCTTCCCTTGAACCCGCACGGTCAACTTCGTCCGCCCGGAGGAGGGGAAGAAGACAGGCGTCCGCCTCCCGGCCCACGCCTGCGAGCCAGAGGCTGGTCTGCGAGCCAGAGCCCACGCCTGCCCCGGTCTGCGAGCCAGAGCCCACGCCTGCCCCGGTCTGCGAGCCAGAGCCCACGCCTGCCCCGGTCTGCGAGCCAGAGCCCACGCCTGCCCCGGTCTACGAGCCAGAGCCCACACCTGTCGCTGTGAACGAGCCTGCGCCCACCACGGTGAGCAAGCCTGTGCCCACGTCAGCCATGGTGAGCAAGCCTGAGCCCTCGTCAGCCACGGTCCGCGAACCATTAGCCCCCGATGTCAGTGAGCAAGCGCCTGTCGCCTCAGCCATCAGTGAGCCATCGCCTCAGCCATCAGTGAGCCAGCGCCTGTAGCCTCCGATGTCAGCGAGCCAGCGCCTGTAGCCTCCGATGTCAGCGAGCCAGCGCCTGTAGCCTCTGATGTCAGTGAGCCAGCGCCTGTAGCCTCGACCGTCCCTGAGCCAGCGCCTGCGGTCTTGTCCGCCCCAGTGCCAGTAGCCATGCCCGTTCAAGAGCCAGCGCCAGTGGTCATGTCCGTCCAAGAGTCAGCACCTCTCGAGCCTCCCAGGGCTCCTCCTCCCGAGCCTTTCAGAGCTCCGCCTTCCGAGCTTTCCAGAGCTCCGCCTTCCGAGCTTTCCAGAGCTCTGCCTTCCGAGCTTCCTGAGCTTTCCAGAGATCCTTCTCCCGAGCTTTCCAGAGCGCCGCCTTCCGAGCTTTCCAGAGCTCCGCCTTCCGAGCTTCCCGAGTTTGCCAGAGCTCCTCCTCCCGAGCCTCCCAGGGCTCCGCCTCTCAAGTCCCTCGAGTCTTCCAGGGCTCCTCCTTCTGAGCTTTCCAGAGTTCTGCCTTCCGAGCTTCCCGAGCTTTCCAGAGCTCCGCCTTCCGAGCTTTCCAGAGCTCCGCCTTCCGAGCTTTCCAGAGCTCCGCCTCCCGAGCTTTTCAGAGCTCCACCCTCTGAGCTTCCTAGAACTCTGCCTTCCGAGCTTCCTGAGCTTTCCAGAGCTCCGCCCTCCGAGCTTTCCAGCGCTCCACCCTCCGAGCTTTCCAGAGCTCTGCCCTCCGAGCTTTCCAGAGCTCCGCCCGCTGAGATTTCCAGAGCTCCGCCCTCCAAGCTTTCCAGAGCTCTGCCTTCTGGGCTTCCCGAGCTTTCCAGAGCTCCGCCCACCGAGCTTCCCAGAGCTCCACCTCTAGAGCCTCACGAGCCTTCCACGGCCCGTCTCCCCGAGCCTCCTACGGCTCCACCTCCCGAGCCTCCTATGGCTCTGCTCCCAGAGGCTCCAGAGCTTTCTAGGGCTCTGCCTCTCGAGCCTCCTACGGCTCCGCCTCCCGAGCCTCATACGGCTCTGCTCCCAGAGACTCCAGAGCTTTCTAGGGCTCCACCTCTCGAGCATCCTACGGCTCCGCCTCCCGAGCCTCATACGGCTCCGCTCCTTCGGCCCCGCCTCCCGAGCCTCCTATGGCTCTGCTCCCAGAGCCTCCCGAGCCTCCTACGGCCCCGCCTCCCGAGCCTTCCAGGACTCCGCCCCTCAAGCCTCTTGAGCCTTCTAGGGCTCCGCTCCTCAAGTCTCTCGAGCCTCCCAGGGCTCCGCCCCTCAAGTCTCCCGAGTCTTCCTGGGCTCCGCTTCCCGAGCCTCCCTCGGCTCCGCCTCCAGAGCCCCCAAGCCTCCCTCGGCTCTGCCTCCAGAGCCTTCCAGATCTCCGCCCCTAAAGCCTCCTACGGCGCCCCCTTCCTCGGCCCCGCCTCCTGAGACTTCCAGGTCTCCGCCTCTGGAGCCTCCCAGGGCTCCGCCCCTCAAGTCTCTCGAGCCTTCCTGGGCCCCGCTTCCCGATCCTCCTACGGCTCTACCTCTAATCCCTGTCCTGTGGCCTCCTCCCAGGCCTCCTGACCCTGTTCCAGTCCTGTGGCCTCCTCCTGGCCCGGTCCCTGTCCTGTGGCCTCCTCCCAGGCCTCCTGGCCCGGTCCCTGTCCTGTGGCCTCCTCCCAGGCCCCCTGACCCAGTCCCTGTCCTGTGGCCAGCTCCCAGGCCTCCTGAACCTATCCTTGCCCTGTGACCAGCTTCCCCTGTATCCCCCTTGGACTTCCTGCCTGCCCTTTGTGCCCCCTTGGACTTCCTGCCTGCCCTTTGTGCCCCCTTGGACTTCCTGCCTGCCCTCTGTGCCCCCTTGGACTTCCTGCCTGCCCTCTGTGCCCCCTTGGACTTACTGCCTACCCTTTGTGCCCCCTTGGACTTCCGTGCCTGTCCTCTGTGCCCCCTTGGACTGCCTTCTTGCTCTCGTGCCCCCCCCTGGTTTTCCCGTCTGCTCCTGGTACCTTCTTTCATTTGTTTCTTCTTATTATTTAGGATCGTCTGGAATCCGATCCTTTGAGGGGGGGCTCTGTTATGTATACCTTGTCTTGTCTCACTGTCGCCCTCTGTTTGTCATTTTTGTCACTTTTCTACTCCTTAGTTTTTCACTTTTGTCTCCCTTGTGCTTCCATAGTTTTCTTGTTATCCTTCGTGTGCTCTGTTCATTGTTTTCACCTGCCCTCGTTAGTTGTCTTTGGTTTTAGTTTATCACCTTGTTATCTTGTTTGAGTTCTGTTTGTTCATTGGTTCCCGTCTTCCTATGTCCATGTATTTAAACCCTGTCTGTATGTTCAGTCGCTGTCAATCGTTGAATGTTGTTAGCCTGGTATGTGTTCCCTGCCCGAGTTCTCAGTGTTGTTTTCAGTTTTATGTTTATTTCCCCATTGAGGGTTTTCCTTTGTGTTTATTTATTGTCTACTTAATAAAGTAAGCTGCATTTGGATCCACTCTCTCCTCGTCTGCCTTCGCTGCCTTCATTCCTGACAGTCCTGAGTTGTCGTGGGTCGGTGTGTGTGTCACCATCGCTTAAGTCGAGGCAAGATATAGGTACATTTACATTACATTTAATGACATCAAATCTGATCTTGGTTCAAATTTTTCACTGTTTTCACAACATTCTCAATTTTACAGCAAGGCAACAGACCAATGTAACACACCTGTTGGATGTATGTTGGAATATAAAAAGTGTTGCAAAACTTGAGATCTTTTAGATTTGAATTTGAGATAATTGAATTTGTACAATAAATATTTGTTCCGAATGTGTATAGAGAATGTCGAGACCCACACACTCATTTTCATTTCATTATGTCTCTTTTAACATCCTTTCTGTTATTTACAGTCAGTTGTTGATAAAAAATCTTCTATTCTAATCAGACACTTACGGATGAGGTAAAAACAGCTGTGCAACTTCGTTCTCATTAATGTGCAATGGTAAAGCCATAAGCGGTGGTCACTACTGTGAACCAAAATAATACAAATACGTTTTAAAATGTATAATCTATTTATAAAGATAAGGAGTGTTATTTAGCCATTAAGCTAAAGAATGTTTTCTTCACAAAATATTTCACTGAGGGGATATTATTGTAAATCAGGAGACTGCACACAGAGGCAAAGATAATTTAGTGTATTATTCAAATATTCGGTTTTCACATGACTTCAGTGCCGTTTTATGGTAGCATGAGTGCGCTATGTTCCAATGGTTTTCTCATCTAACCATGATGGATCGATCTGATTTCATCACTGCAGAAAAATATTTTATTTGCCCTCATTGCGGAAGGAGTTTCAAACAAAACGGAAGCCTTAAAGATCATACATATACTGTAAGAGTTCACACTGGAGAAAGCCCTTTTCTTTGCCTTTAATGTGGAAAGATTTTCACTCAAAAAACACACATCAAGGACTCACAGAAGAATTTATAATGGAGAGAAACTTTACAAATTCCCTCAGTGTGGAAATAGTTTCTCACATTTATCAAATCTCAAATGTCATCAGCAGCACACTCACTCTGTCTGAAGTAAAGCCGTTTAACTGTGGAAAGAGTATTTTAGTGCTGAGCTATTTGAAAGTGCATCAGAAAATTCACATTGGCGTGAAAGATCATTTGTGCTCTAAATGTGGGAAGGCTTTTATTGTAGCCAGCCACTAGAAAGAACACCAAAGAAGAAATAATGGAGAAAAAACTTTCAAATGTTTACACTGTGGAATAAGTTTTGCTCAGTCAAGAAATCTGACAGCACATGAGTAAATTTACACTGGTCGTCCCTTCCTACGGTTCGCGTGCGGGTTCGAGCACACTCAACGAGAAGTGTGGCATTCTCGTGGGCACTGGCCAAAGGCACCTCTCTAAGCAGACATCTGCAGAGCAGCAGGCTGGGCAACACCCAATACCTTTGCAAGATTCTGCAATCTCAGCGTTGAGTCGGTCTCGTCCCGTGTTTTGTCAGGTCCGAGCCGGTAGAACTCGGTAATACGGAACAGCCGACCGGGTGTTCCGCTTGCACTTAGCGCCCTTCACCAAAGTGATCCAGTGTGCTCTCTCTCCCAGGTTAGCCACTAAGCTCTCGCTTCTTGGATGTTCTTCCACCCTAGCCTTCTTACCTGCGAATTCAGCAGAGGAATTTGCGACCAGACCCACTATGAGCCTCAAGTGCTCTGTACTGGGGTTGGGCTCCACAGGCCTAATTCCCTCTTCAGGCAACTCCCTGTGATGTATTTTCCGCAGTAAGGTCCCCCTGTCGGTGAACCCGCATCTCCCTTGGGCAGTCCCTCTGCCCCTGATCGCTGTATTTGTAGAGCTCCTCCCTCACCAGGTAGGACCTGCCACCGTGCCACTTCCATGTACATCACATGACAACCCATGTGATGTATTGGCCACTTGTTACCTCGCCCCAGTCTGGGTAGGATGTGGTCTTCACAGGGTCTTTTCTCCCTGAAAGAATAGGAACGGAAAAGATCACCTTACCCGACACATTTCATAGCGTTAAAATAACCCCAGCTGCTTTATGCTCTATGACCAGAAACATAGAGAAAGAAAAGGCAGTGGCTGGCCGGCTTGCTCCCATTATAGTCATGTTGCCTTTTCCCCCCTTAGGGGTGCTGGGAACCTAAGGTCTGTATATGACACCTTTTTCTGGGGGTGTTGGGAAGGGTTACGTGTGGTCGATACAGTTGCTTCTAGAACGCAGTAGCTTGCTTGCACCTGTGTCAGCAGTTCACATAACACAGTCTAGTGCATGCCGTTTTTAAATGGGACCCCTTGTGTCACTACATTCGACACAATGTCGATTGAGATCATGGTTACTGTTGTAACCTCCGTTCCCTGATGGAGGGAATGAGACGTTGTTTCCCTCTTGCCATGACACTAGACCTACCACTGTAAACGGCCATACCTTATTCTCGGCTCCTCAGTGTAAAAACCTGAGAGATTCCCATTATACCCGTATGTCCGGGGGCGGGACATGCAAATTCTGTCTGCCAATTTCTCATTGGCCTTTTCTCAAGTTCAGATGTATGCGAGGCTCTCAAGAAAGACCCCTTGTGTCACTACATTCGACAAAATGTCTCCCTCCATCAGGGAACGGAGGTTACAGCAGTAACCATGATACTTTTCTTTTTGTCCATCAAGTGCTCCATGTAATATTGTGAACCATGAAGCTACCTCCGAGATTTGTGGCTAAAGAAGTATTACCCTCTAATACAGGCAACAATGTAAATAATTACTTTAAAGAACAGAAATATTTTTGTAAACACTTGCAAAATCAATTGTTCAAATTCAAAGTTTTTATAGTGTACTGTACACAGTTATCATAAAATCCCATGTAAATTAAAGAGTGAACATTACAAAGAAATGGGGTACAAGCATACTGGAAAACAATAACATGACTTGTGTTATGCACACATAACTCTAATTCTAATCCTAACTCTAATTATTACCCTGAAACTACACATTCTGACTTTATGATATGACTGATAAGTCAGATGTTTTATCACTTTTGATTTATTATATACAGCTTGATGTTGTTTTTCTTTTCAGAAAGTTCACTGAACTTTCACTGAACATGGTCATCAAATTGTATTAGAGTTTATAATGTATCAGGGAAGTTTTGGTATAGATATTGCATATCCCAATTAACTAAATCCCAATAATTACATATTTACTACAATAAATGGCACAAGTTTGTATATAAATAATCTTTACATTTTATAACAACTAAACAAAAATGTGTTAATTATTGAGATGTAATGAAATGTGCCCACCACCAACACATGTAAATAGTCGTAACATACAGTCTCTACTTAAGGCTCTATGTCTACTTTTATTCATAAGTTTAATTGTACCAGCATGTGAACCATCACAGACTTCATAAGAGATTTTATGTGCCTAACCTGAAACCCCTCTAACCCCAGACCTCTGAGAGCACGTAAGAACTCATTATCACTTGAAGCACTTGTGAAAGGACTTTGATTCTTTGTGCTAAAGATACAATTGAAACTTAAAGTATGATATTTTATTTCAAATAGTGATTGGTGAAATAAAAATATTAAACACATTTTATGTTAAAGTTATTTTTCATAATTTTAAAGTGATTTTGTTGTGCTTGACAACTTAATACATTTGTTTTTAAAAACACATTGTCTCCAATGTTAAACGTAAAATAACAACAAAATTAAAGGTACAAGTGTTAAAGATACAACCAGAACAAAATTGAGAGTTTTTTTTAAGTGAATCTTTATTTGTTAGCATTTCTGATTTATTTTATACTGTGTTTCATAACCTTTCCTCAAAGCAATAGATACATTTGACAAACATTTATTTATCTCTGATAAATACTAACCAAAGAAAATGTAATCCAGATTTTTGGCAAACCTTCCAGAATGCGTGTATATAAATACCTACACAATGATAATTTCTGTTCTCGTGGTTCATGAAAAGTACCATTCCTTTTGGGGGAAGACCTGGGGAACATTTGGCTTAATTTGTTACATCTCTTAATCTAACAGGACTGTCACCTTCTGCAGGAGCAATAGATAATATACCATTAAAGTGTTGATCTAAAACCTTTTGGGCTATATCAACTGACTGTAAACATCAGAATCAGAATCAGCTTTACTGCCAGGTATGTGTACACATACGAGGAATTTGACTCAGGATTGTACATTACTCATACAAAAATACAATAACACAATAATAAAATAAAATCAGACACAGGCTAGCGTTTAGACAACACAAATATACACACTATGAACAAAAACAATATGGACATATTGACAAATAGTGTAGTGATCAGAGTGCAAAGGATGCAGGAGTAAAATTATTATTATCATTATTATGTACATGTCGGAGGTGGATGTGATATACAGGTACACATACATGCATACATGTACACAGTGCGATGAAGCATAGTGCAAAGGATGCTGGAATAAATAGTATAGGTATTTTGTGCAGGAGTTGTGACTTGAGGTAGGTGGATTGGTATACAGTATATACAATATGACAATATAACAATATGAACAGTATGAATATTATGAACAGCTCTGAAGTAGAGAATGGTGAATAAAATTAAGTAGTAACCAGTAAACAGGTGGCTGATTAGAGACAGAGTCTCTAATTGTTCCGGACACTGTGAGTCAGAAATCAGCTGTTCATCAGAGTGATGGTTTGTGGGAAGAAACTGTTTCTGTGTCTGTTGGTTTTGGCGTACATTGCTCTGTAGCGCCTACCTGAGGAGAGAAGCTGGAACAGGTTGTGTCCGGGGTGAGATGGATCTGCAGTGATGTTTCCTGCCCGTTTCCTGACTCTGGAAATGTATAATTCCTGAATGGAGGGCAGGTTGGCACCAATGATCTTTTCTGCAGTCCTGACTGTCCGTTGTAGTCTGCTCCTGTCCTTTTTGGTGGCAGGTCCAAAACAGACAGTGATGGAGGTGCAGAGAACAGACTGGATGATGGCTGCGTAAAAGTGGATCAGCAGCTCCTTAGGTAGGTTGAGCTTCCTATGCTGGCGCAGGAAGTACATCCTCTGCTGGGCCTTCTTGATGATGGTGTCAGTATTGGGCTCCCACTTCAGGTCCTGGGATATAGTGGAACCCAGAAACCTGAAGGATTCCACAGCAGACACAGGGCTGTTGAGTATGGTGATGGGGGGCAGAGTGGGGGGCTCCTCCTGAAGTCCACGGACAGGATTATTGCATATGTCCCTGGAGCGTCGAGGTGTTGCAGGATGTAATGCAGTCCCAAGTTGACTGCATCATCTACTGACCTGTTAGCCCTGTAGGCAAACTGCAGGGGGTCCAGCAAGGGGCCTGTAATGTCCTTCAGGTGGGCCAAAACCAGTCTTTCAAAGGATTTCATGACTACATGACAGGCCTGTAGTCATTTAGTCCAGAGATGGAGGGTTTTTTGGGGAACGGGATGATTGAGGGAACTTCACACAGCTCCAGTGATCTGATAAAGGTCTGTGTGAAGATGGGGGCCAGCTGGTCTGAACAGATTTTCAAACAGGATCGTGACACACCGTCAGGGCCAGGAGCCTTCCTGATATTCTGCCTTTGGAAGAGGTGAGTCACATCCTCTTCACAGATCTTGAGTGCAGATAAGGGGTCAGAGAGGGGGGTGACAGCGTGTCAGAGGGGGAAGGTGGTTGTTTGAAGATGGTTGTGGAGTGGGGGAGAGGTGTGACTGTGGGCTTTTCAAACCTACAATAAAAGTCATTCAGCTCGTCTGCCAGTTGTTGAGTACCAGCAATGTTGGGTCTCCTGTAGTTAGTGAGTGTCCGCAGGCATCTCCACACTGATGCAGGATCGTTGGCTGCAAAGCTGTTAATTAGCTTTTCGACATAGCTCCTCTTTGCAGCTTTGATCTCTTTAGTCAGTGTGTTCCTGGCCTGGTTATACAGGACTCTGTCCCCACATCTGAAGGCCTCCGCTTTGGTCTGACGAAGCTGCCTAAGTTTTGCTATGAACCAGGGTTTTTGGTTGTTGTATGTGCGGAAGGTTTTAGTCGGCACACACATGTCCTCACAAAAACTGATGTAAGATGTCACAGTGTCGGTTAGTTCGTCCAGGTCAGTGGCAGCAGCCTTAAAAACACTCCAGTCAGTACAGTCAAAGCAGGCCTGTAACTCCAGCTTTAACTCGTTGGCCCATCTTTTCACAGTCTTTACAACAGGTTTAGCAGATTTCAGTTTTTGCCTGTGTGTCCATAAGCATGCCATGTTGTTGTTTAAGTGATTCATTAATGTTATCATAATCTGTTTTGAACTCAGCAGCTTCTTCATTCTCAACATGTATTGATTAATTTAGATGATCATTAGGCATTAGAGGATCGTCTTCATTTTGACTTAGATAGTTAAACCATTCATTATTAAACTCAATACCATTATAAAAAAAAATGTTTTCTTGTATATAATAATAGTATTTCTTGTAATACCCTAAAGCATCCTGGATTTTATTTCTGCACATACTGGTATTTATAGTGGCCTTTATACGCAAACTTTCTCTTCAGTTTCACACGAATCATACAATTACTGTCTTCTGTTCTTGGAATGGCTGACCCTGTGCTCTGACCCCAGCTTAGTTGGGATACTGCATTTCATTGGCTCTGTACCTGTACTCTGCACAATGACAATAAAGTTGAATCTTAATCTTAAAATTAAATGGTACACATTTGACTGGTCCATGGACATCATTTTGAAAGCATCTTCATAAATGAAATGTGTCTTGCAATTAAATGCTGTTCTAAACTATTTAAACTTTTAAGTTTGAACTGTTTGCAACACTTTCATCAGGCAATCTACTTTCCTATGGCAACTGTAACAAATCCACAGAGTACCTCTGGGCCCCTTTTGTGACTGTCTGCAGCACATTTGTTGCAACATTTGTGGACAACTGTGAGTAACACATTGTTTAGAAATCATACCAAAAACTGAACCTTTTCTTGAATATTCTCTTCATTACATTTTACTACTTGGTGTTTAAAAAGAAGACAATGACACACAGAACATAGAAAGTCAGGACCACTGCTTGTTTTTTCTCAAAATCTGTTCCGTGATTTCAGTTTATTGCGATACTGTTTATTGTTTGTATAATTATCTCCCACTGCCTGTTTCAATCTTGTACGATGCTCCTCGTTCTTTGCATTTTCTCTCTGCTTTGTTTTTTAACTTTCATACGATATTGTTCATCATTTGCATACTTGTTTCTAATCAGTTGTTCCCCTTCTGTCGCTCTCTCCACGTTGTGTCAGAGAAGCGACACTAGGGGTCTCTCTTGAGCGCCGATATTCACCACTGATCTATGAAAAAAGGCCAATGAGAAGTTGGCAGCCGGTATTTGCATGTCCCGCCCCCGGACATACGGGTATTTAAGCGGTGCAAATACGGGAGTTCATTCAGAAAATTTCTTCGGAGCCGATGGTCGTGTCTGCAATTGCTGCGAGTTACACACCAGTTCCTGCTATTCCTCTGCTGCACACTGTTGGATCTTACGGCGCACAACAGCGGCTTTCTCCTGCTTGCACCTGTTGTATTACACATTTATAAAATGTTAAACACAATCATATATATAAACTGGGAAAGTAGAGTAGACTGCATTTAGCATTTAAGGTATAGATGATAAATATATCAGCTGTTAGAAAGAGTATTCCAGCAAGAGATTTCCTTCCAGTTCTGTTCTCTCTATTGTAAATTAAATTAGTCAGACTACTGACAATCTCATCCTCAGTCTTTTAATGGCTATTGGAGCCCCAGCCCCAGTTGTCTAAATAGTTAGGCTGATTGGATTAGCATCTCTGTATCTGAATAGTTATGCTGATTGGATTAGGACTGGTAACAATCTAGAGTCTAGGGTGGGTTTCCTATGCCTGTATACATCATTTGCATGCTTTAAATTTATCACCTGGGTGCTTTGTGTCTATCTCTAAGCACTGCCCTCTAAATGCATGTATAAATTACAATGTAAAGTTCCCTTAGTTAGATGTTGGTCCCTGCAGCTGCTGACAGCAAGAATTTCTCAATAAAGAATCCTGCTTGAAGATACAACCGAGTCTCCTGGTCTTACCTTCTGAGTTTCCCACTCTCTAGAAGGATAAAAAGTTTCCAACAGTTTTGGTGCCGTGACCCGGATAGAGCTACTCACCTGAATCCAGATTGATTTAAGCTCAACAAAGATCTCAACAAAGAATTAACTTTTCTGACTGAGTTCCAGACGGAATCTTGAAACTTCAAGCTCAACAAAGATCTCAACAAAGAATTAACTTTTCTGACTGCGTTCCAGACGGAATCTTGAAACTTCAAGCTCAAAGATCTCAACAAAGAATTAACTTTTCTGACTGAGTTCCAGACGGAAACTTTCCGTACAACCAACGATTTGGTTAGTGCCACTCTATCCAAAAGACCTTTAAGACCAGTACAATGTGTTATCCTCTGCGCCGTCAGAGAAGAGTTAACAGACAGCTGTAGGGTTTGGTTAACTAAGTTAATCCTCTAAAGTTTTCTGTTAGAGATGAAAGTTATCCTCTGCCCAGGCAGGGAAGATTAGCATTACGTGTTAATATTGGTTAATCCTCTGTTCACAGAGAAGGAGTAGCATTACGTGCTAGTTATTTTGTTTATCCTCTGTTCACAGAGAAAGTTAGCATTACATGCTAATATTTTGGTTTATCCTCTGTTCAGGCAGGGAAGATTAGCGTAAAGTGCTGGTAATTTGTGTTATCCTTTGCTCTGCCAAGGAAGGTTAACAGTAGTTGATCTGTGTTAACAAGTGTACCTTCTGTTGATCAGAGAAGTTTTAGTGTTTTTGATTGTGTGGTAACAAAGAAACTCACAAAATGTTTAGAAAAAATGCTCGACTGATCCCCACAACTAAAAAAGGTGGTCTTGCGACTCCTTTGTGGTCAGATAGCGAATTAAAATCACTGTTAGGAGTACAAATGAACCTAATAGTCACTGAGAAAATTAGACAAGAACTAACTCAGAAATATGAGATTCATCCAGACAAGACTTGGTCGGTAGATGAGTGTAAAAAGGTACTAGGAGCAAGTATTCGCAAGAACGTGTGAAAGGCATTATCTGCTGCCACAGAGAATTTGGTTTAGCACTAGCTACACAACAGTCTCAGCGTAACTCTGAGCTAGAGAAAGAGAACAAAGAGCTACGTGCTAGAGTTTCCACTTTGACCAAGAAATTGCACTGCAATAAAGCCATAGAAAAAAGTGATGTAGAAGTTAGTCAGCCGGATAACATTTACCCTGACTTACAAGCATTCTTTGAAACAGATGTAGCTCTCCTATCAGCAACTGATGTGCCTGTAAATTCAGTCAATGTGTGTGGTGCTAGGAAAAGATCACAGTCAATTGAGGGAACTGAAAGTGTTTCTACCAACTCTTCTGTTGTCCAAATACAAACTGTCGCAAAAGCGCTTGGACCTAAAGATATAGAGAGACTATCCCAGAGCTTACCATCCGCACGCACACAGTTCTCTGAATTTAGAAGAGCATTGATCAGCAAAATGCGTCTATATGACATGTCGTTTACAGAAGTCACACAGTTAATGTCACAAATTTTGACTGAATCTGAATTCAACAGTTTTGAATCTGCAGTGACTTCTGAACTACAGCATGCCAGTAGAAGCGATATGAGAGACGGTGTTTTGAAAATCCTAAAGAATATCCTAGGACCCAAAATAGATTGGTCTAGAATTACTAGCTGTGTACAAAAGAAAGAAGAAACTGTGAGTGAATATACTGAGAGGTTTTGTCAGTCAGCCGTAACTTACAGTGGAATAGTGGATGATTCTGAAAGTGTGCTCGATGACAAAGGACCACTAATTCAGTATCTGGTCAGATAGCCTTGTAGCCGAATACAAAAGAGCTTTGCCATTCCTAGATCTAACTTGGTCTAACAGAACTATCAGAAGTAATTTAGACAGGTTGGCTGCATGGGAAAGAGATGCTGATGTTAAAGCCAAAGTGAGAGTAGCAGCAGCAGCTACATTTAGCACAGCAAAACAAGAAAACAGGTGGTCTAAAAAAGAAGGCAAATGCCACTAATGTGGAAAATTAGGACATTGGGAGAAAGAGTGTAGGAAGAAGTTGCAAGATACAAAAAGAAATGCTATGCATAATTCTGCTCCTCCTCAGCCTGTTTACAACCCTGAAGCAGTTCCGCAAGTGTCCACTGAAACTTTAGGACAGCTCGTTCAGGCTCTTCTAAGAGCACAAAAAGACCAGGAATAAACTAATTGTTGGGGCTGTGAGTAGCTACCGTTCCCCTGTGATCCACCATAATGACAAAATAATTGTTGTGAAGGGTGGCATACAAGAGAAAGAGATTGATTTTTTGCTTGATACAGGTGCAGAAATTACAGTAATTCCTACAAAATTGGCTAAAGGAATGGTGTTAGGACAGACTGTATACGTAAGTTGCCCTCACGCAGTGTCCGCATTAATGAGTCAAGCAAAAGTCACTTCTGTCTCTTCCTCTCGTTGGGGAAATTGGTTAGCAACTCTCACAGCCCCGAACATTGTTTTACAGCGTGCACCAGTCATGAACCCATCCTCATGTATGATGTCTGCAATGACTGAAGTTTTGTTAGAGGATGAAGGAGAAATGACAAACGATTGTGTTAAGTGGCACGGACCACATCAAGTGATGTTGATTACAGCAGCTGCAGTAGTGTGTCCGGGAAGGAAAACCTGGACTCATGTGTCACACTGCAAAGTTGTTCCCCCACCTGCAGGGATAGGATAGGGCACAGACCAGTGAGGAGCCCAGGGAAGAACCGAATGCAGTATGCATCGGGGGACAAACCCTGTGGTGAAGACTCCCTCATAGGCCTTCCCCATCCACTAGTCCATCCTTACCTCACTGTTCTTTAGGTGTCAAAGGAATTATGAAATAGGGAAAGAAGGAACAACATTAGCAGACTCAGAAAAGGACACAACCCGGGTGTTTGAACAAATACTGCTCTACTGTCTTTTGTTTTAGGACACAACCCTGGTGTTTGAACAAATACTGCTCTACTGTCTTTTGTTTTTCTGTCTACCCTCTTTGCAGATACCACTTGATGGCTGTCCCGAGACCCATGGGCATCGACCTCCTCACCTGTGTATGAGGCCACAACTTCCAGAAAACAACTAGACCCACTGCCAAGCCCAGTATCACAAGAAGAACGAAAAAAAAAAATACACAACACAGAGACTCACATACGGAATCTTCAGTCATCCATCAACATGATCAAGATTGTCACATTTCTAACCATCATGGACATCGCACAAAGTGTGGACTCCAGAAACAACATATTCTTAGAGCTGATGAATATGTCAAGAAGTGCCTTGTTTGCAGGAAAGTACGTTTGCATGCCATACGCACCCTCAGTAGGAGCAGGAATCCCATGGGTGGCACACCCTATCTCCAAATGTGACACGTGTACCTTCTTTGATCATCATACCAGTGGATTATACAACAAGGATACATGTCACAATGTAACAATTCCTCCACCCTCTCCATGTTGCATTCCTGGATTACCATCCTGCAACCTAACTTCAGCTCCTCCCATTATGACAGATCTACTTTTGCCAATGACTTTTCCTTGGTGTATGGAAAATTATGCTCCAGCCTCGACTCCCTTGGGTGAAATTCCTCGTGAACTTTGCAGCTTTGTGGTCGAAGTGAGAACAAAATCCCATGTAGACATTACTCAGCAGGAAAAGAGGACAAAGACTTAGAAGAGTGTCTCCACAGGACACCATCCCTTCCAAAACTCTTGGCAATAAATCAGTGGTGTATGATTCCTCCACCGACTGGCATTTTTTGGTTATGTGGAACTTCTGTCTACAATATTCTACGCAGTCGATTCAATAGCAGGTGCACCCTGGTTTATGTTTTACCGGCTATCAGAGAAAATACACACTCCACCCCAAGCTCTACACATTTACAAAATTCACCACCTTCCACAAACAAAGAAGATGGCTGCATTCCAGGACTCACTTGTGCACAAACATGGTGGTCGAGAACTCTTGGAGCAATAATCCCGTCTTATGGTGTCATGCAGGCCCTTGATCAAGTCAGAAGCTTATCAAATTCTGTACAGAAATTGGCCAATGATATGGCTTTGGCCCTTGGTAACATCAAGGACACTCTGCCTAGCACAAGATAATGATCTTACAGAACAAAGTGGCCTTGGATTACATTCTAGCAACGCAAGGGGGAGCCTGCACCATTATCGGCCCCGAGTGCTGCACCGGTTTAATGGATCCAACAGAGAACTTGAACAAAATCCAACAAGACATTCTTGATCTTGCAGCAAATTTATTTCAGATGACTGAAAATAATTCTTCATGGTTTGGAAACTTGCTAGGTAAACCCTGGCTGTGGATAAAGGAAATAGCAATTCTGCTGTTCTTTTTCCTACTGGTGTACTATTTATGCGTCCACAGTATCAAGTGTTTCATTCAACAAATGACTCAAGCACCTCACGAGAAAATAACAGTTCCAACCAGAAAAGATTATTACCCATAAGAAATTCAAGTCAAGTCAAGTCAAGTGGTTTTTATTGTCGTTTCAACCATATACAGTTAGTACAGTACACAGCAAAACGAGACAACGTTCCTCCAGGACCATGGTGCTACATAAAAACAACAAAGGACCAACATAGGACCACATGAGACTACACAAT
Source organism: Xyrauchen texanus (assembly GCF_025860055.1). Classification (NCBI taxonomy): domain Eukaryota; kingdom Metazoa; phylum Chordata; class Actinopteri; order Cypriniformes; family Catostomidae; genus Xyrauchen; species Xyrauchen texanus. Next base: position 4,247,686 of record NC_068284.1, read on the forward strand.
GAAATAAAATACCTATATAAACTACCTATATATACCTATATAAAGTGCACGTGCAAACATGTGCAAAAAGTACAGGACAGTACAACAAATTACTGACAATGAACAGGACAATAGACAGTGCAGCTCGACCAGTACTCAGTAGTGCAAAAAGATGACAGTTTCTAAAATGTAAACATAACATACTATGAGATAGTGTTCTATGCACATAGCAGTTATTGAGGTAGCAGACAGTTATAAAGTGACAGTAATTCAAGTGCAACTCAGGACACGTGTGTGTCAAACCAGTCTCTGAGTATTGAGGAGTCTGATGGCTTGGGGAAGAAGTTGTTACACAGTCTGGCCGTGAGGGCCCGAATGCTTCGGTACCTCTTGCCAGATGGGAGGAGGGTAAAGAGTTTGTGTGAGGGGTGTGTGGGGTCGTCCACAATGCTGGTTGCTTTATGGATACAGTGTTTTTGTAAATGTCTTTGATGGAGGGAAGAGAGACCCCAATGATCTTCTCAGCTGTCCTCACTATCCTCTGCAGGGCTTTGTGGTCCTAAACGGTGCAAGTCCCAAACCAGGCAGTGATGCAGCTGCTCAGGATGCTCTCAATAGTCCCTCTATAGAATGTAGTGAGGATGGGGGTTGGGAGATGTGCTTTCCTCAGCCTTCGAAGAAAGTAGAGATGCTGCTGGGCTTTCTTGGTGATAGAGCTGGTGTTGAGGGACCAGGTGAGGTTCTCCGCCAAGTGAACACCAAGGAATTTGGTGCTTTTGACGATCTCCACAGAGGAGCCGTCGATGTTCAGCGGAGTGTGTTCACCTTGTGCTCTCCTAAAGTCAACAACCATCTCTTTTGTTTTGTCGACATTCAGGGACAGGTTGTTGGCTCTACACCAGTTCGTCAGCCGCTGCACCTCCTCTCTGTATTCTGTCTCATTCTTCTTGCTGATGAGACCCACCACGGTCGTGTCATCGGCGAACTTGATGATGTGATTCGAGCTGTGCATTGCTGCACAGTCGTGAGCCAGCAGAGTGAACAGCAGTGGACTGAGCACACAGCCCTGGGGGGCCCCAGTGCTCAGTGTGGTGGTGGTGGAGATGCTGTTCCCGATCCAGACTGACTGAGGTCTCCCAGTCAGGAAGTCCAGGATCCAGTTGCAGAGGGAGGAGTCCAGGCCCAGCAGGTTCAGCTTTCCAATCAGGTGCTGGGGAATGATTGTGTTGAATGCTGAGCTGAAATCTATGAACAGCATTCGAACGTATGAGTCCTTATTGTCTAGGTGGGTGAGGGCCAGATGGAGGGTTGTGGTGATGGCATCGTCCGCTGAACGGTTTGAACGACACGCAAACTGCAGTGGGTCTAGTGAGGGGGCAGCTGGGTCTTAATCTGCCTCATGACGAGCCTCTCAAGCACTTCATGATGATGGGTGTAAGTGCGACGGGACGGTAGTCGCTGAGGCAGGACACTGAAGACTTCTTTGGCATGGGGATGATGGCCTTGGTGGCCTTGAAGCACGCTGGAACAACGGCGCTGCTCAGAGAGATGTTGAAGATGTCGGTAAGAACATCTGCTAGCTGGTCTGCACATCCTCTGAGCACTCTGCCAGGAATGTTGTCTGGTCCAGCAGCCTTCCGTGGGTTGACTCTACGTAGAGTTTTCCTCACATCTGCCGTGGTAAGACAGAGCACCTGGTCGCTGGGAGGAGGGGTGGACTTCCTCGCCATCACGCCGTTCTGCACTTCAAACCGAGCGTAGAAGTCGCTCAGCGCATCTGGAAGGGAGGCATCTTTGTCACAGGCAACTGATGTTGTCCTGTAGTTGGTGATGGCCTGGATGCCCTGCCACATGCCGCGTGTCACCGCTGTCCTGGAAGTGACTGTGGATTCTCTGGGCATGTGCGCCTTTGCCTCTCTGATTGCCCGTGACAGTTTGGCCCTAGCTGTTCTTAGGGCTGCCTTATCGCCTGCTCTGAAGGTGGAGTCTCGGACCTCAGCAGCGTGCGACTTCCGCAGTCATCGACGGCTTCTGGTTGGAGCATGTGGTGATGGTCTTGAGAAAGTGACATCATCAATGCACTTGCTGATGTAGCTGGTCACTGATGCTGTGTATTCCTCCAAGTTGGTAGAATCGCCATATGTTGCAGCCTCCCTGAACATGTGCCAGTCAGTACACTCAAAACAGTCCTGAAGAGCAGAGATGGCTCCTGCTGGCCAGGTTTTCACCTGCTTCTGAAGCGGTTTTGTGCGCCTGACGAGCCGGTCTGTATGCTGGAATTAACATAACAGAGATGTGGTCTGAGTAGCCGAGGTGGGGGCGGGCTCCACCTGCACGCCTGGGATGTTTGTGTAAACAAGATCAAGCTGCTCAGCCTCTCGCTGCAAAGTCCACATACTGATGGAATTTAGGGAGCACTGTCTTGAGATTTGCATGGTTGAAATCTCCGTGACAATAAACAGTCCGTCCGGGTGAGCGCTCTGCAGTTCGCTCATAGCCCCATACAGTTCACAGAGCTTCCTTAGCGTTAGTGCTGGGGGAATGTAAACTCTGGTTATGCAAACAGTGGTGAATTCCCGTGGTAGATAAAAAGGTCTGCATCTAACAGTCACAAGCTCCAACAGCTGATGAACAGTAACTAGAGACTAGCATAGAGTTCTTGCACCATTCCGTGTTGATGTAAACACACAAGCCACCACCAGCGAAGTCTTACCGCGAGAGAGCTGTATTTCTGTCGGCATCTAAACGAGGCGCAGCCCGCTCTAGCTGAATGGCGGCATCCGAACTCTGTCGCTGAGCCACGCCTCGCGGAAAACAAAGACGCAGCAGTCTCTAAACTCACGCCGCGTAGCCTGCTGGAGTCGGATATAGTCCAGTTTATTGTCCAGGAGCAAACATTTGAGAGCAGGATAGACGGAGAGCCGGCCGGCTAGGGTTTGTTTTTAGCCTAGCATGGACCCCTCGCCTCTTTCCGCGCTCGCCGCGACACCACTTACGACGCCCTCTCCCGCCACCGGCATCAGGCGACGCCGAGGGCTGGAGGCCTGGTCTCCGCGAGCAAGCCGAAGCACGCCAGTAGCGCTCCTGCAGGTCATCATGCAGCTTGGTTTTTGCATGAGTCTTATATTTCAGTAGTGTCTGGCGATGGTAGACACGAACACCGGTTGCTCCGATGTCCATGTGTTGCAAAAGTCGGGCTTTTTTAACAAAAATAGCACCATTGTGGATCCGGAGTGGCCGCTGCGTGCTACCGCGCCGCCATCTTGGATCAAGACAATACCATATACCACAAGACAATATAATTCACGGACCCTAATTGCATGTTTGTTCTGTGTCAGCATGCAATCACAGAAAAAAACAACACAGAGCAAGTGCTATGTGCCTGTAACGATCACAAGTTACAAGAATGAACTTTTAAGTGTCTAAATTTTTATTTTGTGAGAGTTATTAGAACACTCAAAGGGGGAATTGTTGTATTACAAATTTATAAAATGTTAAACACAATCATATATATAAACTGGGAAAGTAGAGTAGACTGCATTTAGCATTTAATGTATAGATGATAAATATATCAGCTGTTAGAAAGAGTATTCCAGCAAGAGATTTCCTTCCAGTTCTGTTCTCTCTATTGTAAATTAAATTAGTCAGACTACTGACAATCTCATCCTCTGTCTTTTAATGGCTATTGGAGCCCCAGCCCCAGCTGTCTAAATAGTTAGGCTGATTGGATTAGCATCTCTGTATCTGAATAGTTATGCTGATTGGATTAGGACTGGTAACATTCTAGAGTCTAGGGTGGGTTTCCTATGCCTGTATACATCATTTGCATGCTTTAAAGTTATCACCTGGGTGCTTTGTGTCTATCTCTAAGCACTGTCCTCTAAATGCATGTATAAATTACAATGTAAAGTTCCCTTAGTTAGATATTGGTCCCTGCAGCTGCTGACAGCACGAATTTCTCAATAAAGAATCCTGCTTGAAGATACAACCGAGTCTCCTGGTCTTACCTTCTGAGTTTCCCACTCTCTAGAAGGATAAAGAGTTTCCAACACACCCCTGGGCGCTTCAACAGTGCAGATTAAAAAACTCTCACGAGTTTTTTCCATATTGTGATTTGAAAGAGTAATTTCCTCTAAAAGAGCAAAACACAGCGGCGTTGAACGTCCTTTTAAGGACGCGTCTTTATAAAGATGCCTTTCCGCCCCGTGTTGTTCCTGGATGCGGTAGAGTGCTCTCCGCTTCAGACGGCCACAGGCGTTGTCTCGTGTGTCTGGTTAGCGAGCACACCGAGGCTGCGTTTGTGGATGGTTCATGTTCTCACTGCGAGAACATGACCATTACAACGTTGCAGTCGCGGCTCGCTTACAACCATAAGCAAGCCACTCCAGAAACGATAGAGCCTGTCCCTCCAACCGAAACGAAGAAGGGTTTCTACAGCCCTTTCTTCGTTGTACCGAAGAAAGGCGGCGGCTTACGACCGATCTTGGACCTGCAAGTTTTCAATCGGACCCTGTCCAAACTCTCGTTCAAAATGCTCACCCAGAAACAAATTCTATTTGGCATCCGGCATCTAGATTCGCAGCGGTAGACCTGAAGGACGCGTACTTCCACGTCTCGATTTGCCCTCGACATTGGCCCTTTCTACGGTTTGCGTTCAACGGCCAGGCATATCAGTACAAAGACCTCCCCTTCGGCCTGTCTCTGTCCCCTCGCGTCTTCACGAAAGTCGCAGAGGCAGCTCTTGCCCCACTCCGAGAAGCCGGCATACGCATACTCAATTACCTCGACGACTGGCTGATCTTGGCCCCCTCGCGAGAGTTACTATGCGCGCACAGAAACCAGGTGCTCAGGCACCTCAGCCGTTTGGGGCTTCAGGTCAACTGGGAAAAGAGCAAGCTCACCCCAGTCCAGAGCATCTCTTTTCTCGGTTTGGAGTTCGACTCGGTCTCAATGACAGCACGTCTCTCCAACGAGCATGCTCAGTCGGTGCTGAAATGCCTCGCTTCCCTCAAGCCAGGTACCGTGGTCCCTCTAAAACGATTCCAACAGCTCCTGGGGCATATGGCATCCTCCGCGGCGGCCGCTGGGGTTGATGCATATGAGACTACTTCAGCACTGGCTCCAGACTCGAGTCCAGAGACGAGCATGGCACCGCGGCACGCACAAGGTGAAAGTTACCACCGCCTGCCGCCTGCCGCCAAACCCTCAAACCTTGGACAGACCTCTGCTTTCTACGGGCAGGGGTACCCTTGCAGCAGGTGTCCCGACGTGTTCTGGTCACAACCGACGCCTCCAAATTGGGTTGGGGCGCCGTGTGCAATGGGCACGCAGCCGCAGGCCGTTGGAACCGGGCCCCGCTGCGTTGGCACATCAACTGCCTAGAGCTGCTGGCTGTTTTCTTTGCCCTGAGGAACTTTCTCCCGTCGTTGGAACCGGGCACCCCTGCGTTGGCACATCAACTGCCTAGAGCTGCTGGCTGTTTTCTTTGCCCTGAGGAACTTTCTCCCGTTAATTCGAGACAAACACGTCCTAGTCAGGACAGACAGCACCACAGTGGTACCCTACATAAATCGCCAAGGCGGAGTACGCTCCCTCCACATGTCACAGCTCGCCCGTCGTCTCCTCCTTTGGAGTCAGCAGCGACTCAAGTCACTGCGCGCCACTCACATCCCCAGCAACCTCAATGTGATAGCGGACGCGCTGTCAAGACAAAGCTTGCCAGTCGGAGAGTGGAGGCTCCACCTCCAGTCGGTCCAGCTGATCAAGGCCCAGGTAGACCTGTTTGCCTCCCAAGAAACCTCCCACTGCCCGCTCTGGTATGCCCAGACAGAGGCTCCCCTCGGGGCAGATGCGTTGGCACACAGCTGGCCCGCGGGGCTGCGCAAGTACGCATTTCCCCCAGTGAGCCTTCTTGCACAGGTGCAAGGTCAGGGAGGACGAAGAGCAAGTCATTCTGGTGGCCCTCTACTGGCCCACCCGGACTTGGTTCTCGGACCTCACGCTCCTCGCGACAGCCCCTCCCTGCCGAATTCCCCTGAAGAAGGACCTTCTTTCTCTATATGACGGGGATAGTATCATAGATACTATCAACCAAGCCAGAGCCCCCTCAACCAGGCATCTTTACGTCCTAAAGTGGCGTCTGTTTGCGAACTGGTGTTCTTCCCGAGCTGAAGACCCACAGAAGTGCGTGGTTAGGTCAGTGCTCGTGTTTCTACAGGAGAGGCTGGAGAGGAGGCTGTCCCCCTCCACCCTCAAGGTGTATGTCACTGCCATCGCGGCTCGCCATGACACGATAGACGGCAAGTCTCTTGGTAAGCACGACTTAATTGTCAGGTTCCTCAAAGGTGCCCGGAGGCTAACTCCCTCCCGGCCTAACCTATTCCCCTCCTGGGATCTCTCGATCGTCCTCACGGGCCTCCAGAGACCGCCCTTCGAGCCACTAGATTCAGCTGGACTCAGGGCCCTCTCTCTCAAGACCGCCTGCTGATCGCGCTCGCCTCCATCAAGAGGGTCGGGGACCTGCAAGCGTTCTCTGTTAGCGACACTTGCCTGGAGTTCGGTCCGGCAGACACATACGTGATCCTAAGACCGCGACTGGGCTATGTGCCCAAGGTTCCTACCACACCCTTCAGAGATCAGGTAGTGAACCTGCAAGCGCTGCCCCAGGAGGAGGCAGACACAACCCTTTCGTTGCTGTGTCCAGTACGTGCTTTGCGTATCTATCTGGACCGCACACAGAGCACTAGACGCTCTGAGCAGCTCTTTGTCTGCTTCGGGGGACAGCGGAAAGGGAACGCTGTCTCCAAACAGAGGCTTGCCCACTGGGTTGTCGACGGCATTTCATTGGCTTATCACACCCAGGCCGTGCCCCCCCCTTGCGGGTCCGAGCTCACTCCACTAGGGGTGTTGCGTCCTCATGGGCACTGGCCAGGGGCACCTCCCTAGCAGACATCTGCAGAGCAGCAGGGTGGGCAACACCTAACACTTTCTCGAGGTTTTACAATCTCCGTGTTGAGTCAGTATCGTCCCGTGTTTTCTCAGGTCCGAGCCCATAGAACTCAGTAACACGCTGACGTTCTGGCCGGGTGAATTGCTTGCGCCTAGTGCCCTTTCCCTCAGCCGAGGTAAAATAGTGCGCCTCCGTTCTCAGGAGACCCCATCTTCGGGTCGCTGGTTGACTCCTCCCTAGCCCCTTTGGGTCCGCATTTCAGCGGAGGAACTCGCCACCCAAGCCACTAGGGGTACCCAAAGGCTACCCTGTACTGGAATAGGTGCTCCACAGGTAAGGCCTCCTGCTTGGACTCCCCCGTGTGTAATTCCGTGGTACTGTCCCCTCACGAGTGGACCCCCGTGTCTCCCTTAGGCAGTTACAGCTGCCTCGGTCGCCGTGCTGTATGCTTCCCCCCTCTACGAGGCGGGAACAGGCCAGGTGATGTATTTGCCACTCTTTGCCTCCCCTGCCGGGTAGGTGTGGCCTCCGCAGGGTCTTCTCCCCCTGAAAGAAGGGCTAAGACCCCCTTCCCTCAATGCGTGTAAGAGCCCAGGCCGTAGTTGCTCTATGCGAGAAACATAGAGAGAAAAGAGGCCCAGCCAGGCTGGCCCGTTCCCAGGTTGGCGGCCATCACCTTGTTCCCCCCTCCAGGGTAACGAAAAGGATTCTGATGGCTTGAATGGGGCATTGGGGAAGGGTACGTGCAGTCTGATACAGTTGGTCATCCTGCACGTAAGGATACCTGCTCGCTCCTGTACTTTTATAAGTGGACCCCTAGTGTCGCTTCTCTGACACAACGTGGAGAGAGCGACAGAAGGGGAATGTCTAGGTTACGTATGTAACCTCCGTTCCCCTATGGAGGGAACGAGACGTTGTGTCTTCCCCGCCACGTCGCTGAGCCGAGCCACTGTTGTGGCCGGACCATTTCCGGCTCCTCAGAAAAATCCTGAATGAACTCCCGTATTTGCGCCGCTTAAATACCCGCATGTCCGGGGGCGGGACGTGCAAATACCGGCTGCCAACTTCTCATTGGCCTTTTTTCATAGATCAGAGGTGAATATCGGCGCTCAAGAGAGACCCCTAGTGTCGCCTCTCTGACACAACATTTTGTTCCCTCCATCGGGGAACGGAGGTTACATACGTAACCTAGACGTTTCTTATTCATAAAATGTTTTTAATCATTGGCATACTTCTGTCTATGCACTTGTTTCAAAAACTATCTATGTTGCTCATTAGTTGTATACTTCTGTCTGCTCTGTTCTTTTACATTGATATGATGTTGCTCATTGGTTGCATATTTATGAGCAGTGTACTTTTTAAGTTTACTTCTGTAATGTCACATATCGAGAACTTGAAATTCCTTTCACATTTTCTCGGTGAACTTCATTAGTCATTTTAATTTTCTCATGTCTCACTACTTGATTACTTTGATTTTGTATCCCCGGTTTTGTTCCTCAAGTTTATGACTTGTAAAACTTACATTGTATCTGTCAAATCTTTTGCAAGTATGAACACAATCATCAGAATGTATTATTTTGTCACACACATCAATTTCATAATGATACTCATTGCGATGATTTAAGTAAATTGCTCTATTCTTTGAGTTTACGTTACATATGTTTAATGACCGCAAGTCTTACTGTCCTGTAATTTAACTCAGTAGCTGTTTTTCATTAAAATATTATTGGGTTTTTTAGATTATTTTTGGTAGGCGATTGTGTGTGAAGAAATACAGACATGGAAATATATTAATATACAGCACAAAAGATTCATTGAGTAAAATAATTATGTATATTCAGTTAAAAAAAATATTCTTTTAGAAATTAATAAAACGATATTGGTAGATTTGATAGTATAATGTATGTTTGAATAATTTAAAAGGACTGTCAATATGCCACCCCCGTTTTTTGTTGTGAAATATTCAGAATCTGTTTAAAACTTCAGAGAGGATCAGATCAAAGATTTAACATGAAACTTCGAAATCAAGTTAATTCTGGGTTGACCCCTTAAAGTTATGTCGTAAACACCTTATGTTAACAAACACCACAATAAAACATTTTAAAGGTTGACCAGGCTTCCTGTATGTGCGAACAGATACTTTGAATATTTTTAACACTTCAGAGAGATCAAAGATTTAAAATTATGCTTCAAAATCTAGTTAACAAACACAGCAGGACGAAAGCAGCAGAAATTCAAATACTCAATTCTCATTTCAGGGGCTCATTTAGCATGACACCTTTCAACAAAAAATTCAAAAATTAGATTCAGTTCAATCAAATTCAGTTCTATTCTTTTCAACTCATTTGGGGTGCAACCCACCAGTTTCAGAATTAATTGGACATGCAGTTCACATTAACAGTTCTTGACTGAGTTCACAATTCAGCATGAGTCAATATGCCCTTAGGCCTTTAAGAATCCTTAAGTCCATTCAAACCAGCATTCAGCAGTCTTCCAAAAAGGTCCATAAATCCCAAGGCAATCAATGAACAAGACATTGTTTTTAATTCTCAAAGTTAAAGTGTCATATCTCTTATGAAATTTTTTAAAGCTGTTTATTGTGGTGTGGGATAAAATAGTGTATTCACGACAGATGGGGTGTATGCAGACCTATGGGGAAAAGTTTCAGGGCAAATACCCCCAGTTGTGTTCAGGAAATGTATGGGCTTTCAAATAGCTGATCCCATCTCTTTGAAGTGTTGTGAAATAATGGATCATTGATGGAAAACGTCTAGGTTACGAACGTAACCTCCGTTCCCCGATGGAGGGAACGAGACATTGTGTCGGAGAAGTGACACTAGGGGTCTCTCTTGAGCACCGAATATACCTCTGATCTATGAAAAAAGGCCAATGAGAAGTTGGCAGCTAGTAATTGCATACCCCGTCCCCGGACATGCGAGGCAAATACTAGAGTTCATTCAGGATTTTTCTGAGGAGCCGGAAATGGTCCGGCCACTACAGCAGCTCGGCTCAGCGACGTGGCCGGGAAGGACACAACATCACGTTCCCTCCATCGGGGAACGGAGGTTACATTCGTAACCTAGACGTTCCCCTTCTGTCGCTCTCTCCACGTTGTGTCGGAGAAGCGAAACTAGGGGTCCAATTTAAATCACGCAATGCGCTGAGCCGTGTACGTGGTCTGACATAGGAGCGGGCAGGTGTTTTACGTGCCAGATGACCGGCTGTATCAGACTGCACGTACCCTTCCCCAATGCCCCACCAAAGTCTTCGGAATCCTTTTGGTTACCCTGACAGGGGAACAAGGCGACCCTTGCCAACCTGGGAACAGGCCAAGCGTGGCTGGGCCTCTTTTCTCTCTATGTTTCTCACATAGAGCAATAGACAGCCGGGGCCCCACTGAGGGAAGGGGGTCTTACCCAATTTCCTATTCTTTCAGGGGGAAAAGACCCTGCGGAGACCACCCCTACCCAGCTGGGGAGGTAAGGTGGTGAATACATCACGTGTTTTAGGCGACACGTGGAAGTGGCGCGGTGGTAGATCCAGCCTCAGCGAGGGGGAGTTGCTACAACACGGCGACCGGAGGACAGCCAGAACTGCATAAGGAAAATGCGGGTCCGCTTGTAAGGGGACCGTATCGGGAAGAATACACACAGGGGGAGTCTGCGTAGGAGTCCTCACCCAGTGGAGCACCTATTCCAGTACAGGGTAGATTTGAGTACCCGCAGTGGATTGGGTCGGCAAGTTCCTCCACCGAACTGCGGACCCATGAGGGCTAGGGAGGAATCGACCAGGGATTCGAGTTGAGTGGAATCTCCTGGGAAAAAAGACGCACAGTTTTACCTCAACCAAAAAGGGTGCTATATGCAAGCGATTCACCCGGCCAGCCCATCAGCGTGTTACCGAGTTCTAATGGCTCGGACCTGAGAAAACACGGGATGAAACTGACTCAACCCTGAGATTGTAATATCTCGTAAAGGTGTTGGGTGTTGCCCAACCCGCTGCTCTACAAATGTCTGCCAGGGAGGTACCCCTGGCCAGTGCCCATGAGGATGCAACACTCCTTGTCGAGTGAGCTCGGCCCCGCAAGGGGGGGGGCACGGCCTGAGTGTGATAAGCCAATGAAATGGCATCTACTACCCAGTGGGAAAGCCTTTGTTTAGAGACAGCGTTTCCTTTCCGCTGTCCCCCAAAGCATACAAAGAGCTGCCAGGGGACAGTTGTGGGGCTGAAGGCGGACTGTGGCTGCGTCCAGCATGCCGGGACTGTTGAGGCCTAGCGGCAGAGTGCCGTGAGAACGGCATTTGCAGGCCAGGTGACCCAGGGACAAAAAAGGAAATACTCTATTATTGAGAATGTGAGTACCGCAGCCCCCGTTAGGGGGTGCGGCCAATGAAATTAATTCAAAAAAAGATTCTCGTCCCGGCCCCCCCACCGGGGGACGGACTGGTCTTACCAGCTCCGGAGCTAACATCTCGGTCTCTGAGTCGGTCATCTCAGGAGCGACTGGGAGCCTTCCGGGTCCTCGAGGGGGTCCGTGAGATGAGGGGCCATCCATCTTCTGTGGGGAGCTCGATGCCGGGGCTGAGAGCTGGGCCCATGTTTGTTGAGGCGGAGCACCGCTTTTCTTTCTTTCTTGAAAGCCGCAGGAGGACACCCTCAGCGAGCAGACAGGGCATGGCCCCTGGCGGCAGGTTTGCGGCAGGGCAGGATGTGTGAAATAGCCTCTGTCTGTTTCTTCACCACTGAGAACTGCTGGGTGGAGTCGTCAGGTGGTGTCACCGAATGGACGGAGCTGGGAGACGGGAGCGTTTGAGAAAGCGTGCTTTGTCTACCTCCTCTACTGCGACCAGATCCAGTCCACATGTTGTGTTTCCGGACCACGAGGGTGGCCATCGCCTGTTCGAGTGCAGTTCCTGCGGCACGTCAAGAACAGGACTACCCAAGTGCAAATTTTGGAGTGCCTTGGCCCGGTGGACTTGCAAGAGGGGGCCATGGCGTGCAGGGCCATGTGGCTCAAATATTGCACATCCAACGTAAACTCAAACAATAGAAAATGTTCTGTGTGCCAAAATAATAAATTCTGCTGATTGTGCTCATACTTGATTTGACAAATGCAATGTAAGTTTAACAAAACGTCGTAAAGTTGAGAGACAAAAGCGGGGATACAAAAGCAATGGAGACATGAGAATATTGAAATTACTCTGAAGCGTTATAGACACAATGAATTTCACAAAGAGAATGTTAAACGAAGTGCAAGTTCTCGATATGTGACTGATGAAAATTATAGAAGTAAAGTACACTGCTCAGAAATATGCAACCAACGAGCAACATTGTATAATGTAAAAGAACAGAGCAGACAGAAGTATGCCAATATCAAATCTACCAATGTCGTTTTATTCAGTTCTAAAAGAGTTTTTAACTAAATATACATCCAAGAATTTGTTTACTCAATGAATCAATGTATACACTTTTGTACTGCATATCAGGGTTAATAAATATCCATATGTGTGTTTCTTCACACGCAATTGTAAGGCGGGTGCCAGTGAGTCTGGGCTACTCCTCGAGAAAACAAAAGGCTCTCATGAGAATTAACATCTGAACTCTCTCTTGCATATGTAACAGCAACATCCGAGATGCAACAAAGTGTGAAGCTAACAGCTCCCTTCTAAAGTCTCTTCATCTCACTCCTCCTCCTCACTTAAAGCTCACTAAAAACCTATGCAATGTGAAGTGTGTACAAAAAAGTAACTATAACATGTTTGGTATCATTTAAAGTGTCTCAGTGCGCCTGGTAAACTGGTATCATCCTCCCAGCCATAATGAAAAGCAAAAGGAAGTAATAAAATTTGAGAACTGTGGCATGCCCCTTAAAGGTGTGCCCTCCCCCAGATCCTCCATACCTCCTGTATTTAAATCTACAGGAACCCCCTCAATAGGGGACCAAAATCTAATTATAATGACAGACACCACCATTTGGTAAGCATATTGAATTATCTGGGTATTTAAGGAGGTGTGACACATTGTTCATGGTTCTCTGTAGTCAGACGATCCCACACAGTTTACTGTGTGTAATTTATATCAGGTGATTGCAATTCTAATTTCTTAGTTTTTGATAAAATGTCCAAAAATGTCTAATTGGAATTGATGAATTGATTATGTTACCTGGTCAATAAATTGTAAACATTTAATTTTATTCTGACTGACTCTGAAATTGTTTTTCCCAAACAGATTAAACGATTCGGGTATGTTACCGCAAGTCTGCGTCAGATTAGTGATAACTAATATTTGGCATCAATTCAAGTGTACTTGGTTTGCAAAGACAAAAGGGAATTTCCGTTTAGAACAGCAAATGCTGCTTGACCAATCTAAATTCGGGTGTGTCTTACCTCTGTTTTAATTTGATGTTTCTCCAGATAAGTGTACGCGGAAAATCACGCATGGCCAATCCAAAGCTATTACAAGAGAAGTTATGTTGGTCAACTTACATCTGTAATAGTGGCCGTGACCTCTACTGAAGAAAATGTTAAGTTAAATTCAAGTGTATGCAATTCCATGGGGGCTATACTGAAGTATCTTTGATTGTGTAAACGTGAATGTGACCGATCTTAGGTATATAGCAATTACCTCTGTTTGATGATCCAATACTGGCCGCTTGTGATCGTGAGACCCGCAGTGTAGAGAAAAACACTCGAGGACCTCAAAGCGACATATTTTCCTAATCTGAACGGGTAAAATATAATTAAAGGAGTTAAAGGAATTATCAAACATTCGCTCACTTTTAATAATGCTCAGATATCATTAAAACCTTTTTCATTTATGGAGTCAGATGAAATAACAAGGTAATTCATAAGAGAAAATGTATTTCATTTAATCTTGTTGTGTTGTGTAACAAGAAAGACAGTAACGCGCAGAGAACTCCACCCATATTATTGGAGACCGCAATTGGACCGATAAAACAAAGTGGTGACAGCCCTTCCGTGATCTCGCAACCAGACGAGCAACATCTTTCCAGCGCGACATTCAACTTGATCCCTGCCCGGGACATGAGGTTTGATCTTCTCAAAAATCTCCAGCTGCTTTGGTAAGTCAATCTTTTTTTGCCTTTTAGGCTTTAAGTGTTGAGGGGAAGATTGTTTGCACCTCACATCTGTTTAGACCGGAACCGAAAACTCTGGTGGGCATAAGACAGCAGGGAAAGCACAGCAGCAGTGTAGGTGAGAAAATAATGGAGATTCTAAGCGTGCAATTAAAAAACCTCCTTGTTCGGTTAAGCAACAAGGGACTAAAATTAAAGTGGAGCAACAACAAAATAATATCCTGGTATTCTGCTGAGGTTGCGAAATTGAAATCAAAATCAAAATACAATAACATTCCCGCTGCAATTGTTTATTTGCTTCATCGTAACGACCTCGAGACCATAACCGAGAACGAACGAACAATAGCAAATATCAAAGAAATCGAAAGATTGCGATCTGACGAATTACAAAAGTTAAGAACACAAGTTGAAGCGTTCGTGTACGAGCAACGGGGGTGGGCTAGACAACGTGAAGAAATGGCAACAAAAATGTATCAAATTCAAAGAATACTTAAAACCGGCAGTAATTACATATCTGCTCTCGAAGATTGCTGCGATAAATCCGGGTTTCCAGTAGCTGCAGTTAAACGAGCAGCACTGGATAAAACCTTTGTGCTAGAGACTCAAAATGATGATGACGATGTCACGTTAGGATACAGGCCACAGAGAGAAACTCGTAACCGAGCTCTTGTGAACCTGTGGCCTGAAGAACCAAACCTGCGAAGCCCAGTAAAGACTCGAACAAAATCGAATGACTTGCCAAATAAATCAGTTAAAGTCACTGTGCTTAAAACCATGACGAATGTGGATGATGAAATCACAACAATCAGCCGCCCGTTAACGTGCGAAGAATGCTCTAGAAATAGTCTAGGAATTATGCCGAGAAAAGGGCTGTTTCAACCCTACTGGGAAGCATTGATGTTACAGGCCACGGTGTACAAATTAGAAATTAGAGATGTATGTCGAATAGCTCTCCTCACTATCCCTGAGGAGCTCAGACCGAAACTAACCACAGAGATGAAATCTGGCAACATTATGAACCGAGACAATAACGAAACCGACGAGATTATCTACGAGCGTCTAAAACAGGCATTATTAGACATGAGGGGACCGACACATGCAGATTGGAGAAAAATATTCAAAATCAAACAAGCGAGTAATGAGTCATTTGAAACGTACGCTGAACGGTTATGGGTAACATACAGAGAACACTCAGGCCTAGAAAATGCAAACCGTGACCATGACGCATTACTACAACTTGTTAAGAACAATGCCGGCATCCCAGTTCAAAAGGCTTTATCCAATGGTGTCGACCCGGCCGAAAACATGTTCAGATCAATAGTAGACTGGGGTTCAAGAATAGAAAGCAGGTGGAGATCAAAACCCCGTAGTGTTGGGTCCGCAAAATGGTTAACAGAAGGGAACGGCCCAGATAAATTTAACCAAAGATCTCCAAGCAAAATGCAATGCCATTATTGCAAAAGGTTTAACCATCTCATAAGAGATTGCCAAAAAAGAGAAAGAGATTTGAGAAAATAAGCAAAACATTGCCAAAAAACACCCTATAGCAACCTGTTGAAACTATTCACAAATGTCATCACTGAGTTTAAAAAACAAAACTGCCAAAAGGGCGTGGCCCACAACGCGAACGGAATAACGGAAAATACCATCACCAATAGGGATATGTGGCCTCCATCGCCATAAGGAGATGAATGGCAGCCTGACGGGCTGATTGTTCCTGCTGTGAGTGTGGTTAAGACTATTCCTATTAACTTAAAACAGTACCAACAAGAACTGTGGAGAGCTGACACCGCACCTGCAGCAGGACCAACTAGTCAAGGTCACTGAAGGCATGATTTTAAGAGATGATAAATACATCGTTCCAGAAGCCCTCCAGAAACCAGTGATAAAGTTGTACCACGATTATGCACATGTATCAGCTCCCAAAACACAACAGCTTATACAAAAGAACTTCTGGTGGCCACAAATGGCATCAGACATTCAAAGATGGTGTGACACATGCATCGTATGTGCCACCATTAACCAAGGTAAGCCTGGCCGTACAAAATTGTGTAGGCCCGCAGTAACTGTGTATCGTTATTGCCTGGTGATAATTGACAAATTTTCCAAATGGGTCGAAGTGATTCCTACTCGCAATAACAACGCAAACACAGTGGCACGTGTGGTAGCGAACCAAATCCTCCCACTCTGGGGAGCACCAATCCAAATTGAATCTGACCAGGGCACACACTTCATGGGTGATGAGACACATGTGCCAGACGCTGAACATCAAACATAAATTTCATAATCCTGACAGACCACAGAGATCATAGATGATAAAACGTGTGAATAGCACCCTTAAAAAATGCTAAGCAGAAGACCCATCACCAAAAATGTGAATTGATTCTTTGACCACAGAGCTGTGTTGGGAGCAATAAAAATAAAACAACGCTCAGAATGTTCCCCAGCAGAACTGGGGCCTATATTGCTCACAACAGCAGACTGTGCAGACTCAACTGTGAGAACAGCTTAAGGTGCTTCACACTTCAAACTGCACTAAAATATCAGCAGTAATTCAGATCTCACCAAAGATGCTCAGTGTAATTTGATCTCTGGAATAAAATTTGCATTAGACATTGCAATGGTACATGTTTTTGTAAAGCAAAATGCTTCTTCCCCCTGATGGCACAAACCATACAGTATGACGAGAGGTGTGGACTTGAGTCGCGTGACTTGGACTTGACTCGGACTCCAGTCACTAATTTGATGACTCGCGACTCGACTCGATAGAATCAAAAAAGAATTGCGACTCGACTTAGACTTTGACAGCAATGACTTGCAACTTGACTTGGACTTCAGCCGTCTGACTTGGAAATACTTATACTTTTTAAAACCAAAGATAAGAGTTGTATAATTAAAAATGTGCAGTAAATCAACAATTAATTTTCCAAATAAACAATTAATTTGATTTACAAATCTGCATGTCAACTCTCCTTATTCAACCAATCAGACAACCAACCAATCAGCTTCCACAAAAGCTGGACCAAGTTTGAAGACCGCGGCGCGCATTTAAGGACAAGGACACAGCAAAAATTATTCCAAAGGTGATATAATTGGGATATATTGAATACAGAGTTAAAGGCAACAAAAGGATTGCAACATGTAGAACCTGTGGTTCCAAAATTACAGACACCTCGTCGACAACGTCCAATTCTGTGAGGCATCTGAAAATCCACAGACAGAGGTAAGTTGTTAACTAATTTACGTCAGCTATGGTTCAGTAACATACATGTCTATGGCAGCACATGGCAGATTTACAGGCTAACAAAGTCATATCGAACCGCAAACTATTGTTTTACTGCGGTCAGTAGCATTTAACGTGTTATAGCAGTTGGTGTAATGGACTAAATCTACCCAGTGTTTTATCACGCTGTTGTATGACCTCGATAAAGGAACTGCATTTATTGTGACCACACACGTTAGTGCTTTTTGAGCATAACTGGTCAGAACGTGCATGTAAACACACTCATTCATTTGCGGACGCGCTGGTCCTCTGTCATGCGTTGAGCTATATTTATTTAATTATATTGGTTATGGTTCTAAAAATCACAAAACCGATCATTTACTCTGTTCGCAGCCCTTTACAGTATATAACTGGTATATGCAACTTAAATGTCTGCAATTAGCCACTGCCTGGTAATATTTCAGATTTCATTCACCAGTTCAGCACGTTCAGCGTCCTTTCACTGCGTGTTTAGAGTAAAAGTTTGGTTTGCCTTAATGTGTGTCCAAAGATATGATCCATGTATCATCTTTATTACCCTCTTTGGTCTTTACAGGTAGATATCGATAAAAAGAAGATAAAATTAGATTATAAATTAGAAACTTCTAGATAAAATTAGTATACATTTACTATAGTAATTAATACTCTGATACTAATTTGCGCAAAGCGCACTAATGACTTGTTTAAGACTTGAAGCTAAAAGTTGAGGACTTGTAAATTGTCTTGGACTTGACTTGGACTTGCCTGCCTTGACTTGGGACTTGACTCAAGACTTTAATGCAATGACTTGAGACTTACAGGTGAAACTCGAAAAATTAGAATATCGTGCAAAAGTTCATTAACTTCAGTAATTCAACTTAAAAGATGAAACTAATATATTATATAGACTCATTACAAGCAAAGTAAGATATTTCAAGCCTTTATTTGATATAATTTTGATGATTATGGCTTACAGCTTATGAAAACCCCAAATTCAGAATCTCAGAAAATTAGAATATTGTGAAAAGGTTCAGTATTGTAGGCTCAAAGTGTCACACTCTAATCAGCTACACACCTGCAAAGGGTTCCTGAGCCTTTAAATGGTCTCTCAGTCTGGTTCAGTTGAATTCACAATCATGGGGAAGACTGCTGACCTGACAGTTGTGCAGAAAACCATCATTGACACCCTCCACAAGGAGGGAAAGCCTCAAAAGGTAATTGCAAAAGAAGTTGGATGTTCTCAAAGTGCTGTATCAAAGCACATTAATAGAAAGTTAAGTGGAAGGGAAAAGTGTGGAAGAAAAAGGTGCACAAGCAGCAGGGATGACCGTAGCCTGGAGAGGATTGTCAGGAAAAGGCCATTCAAATGTGTGGGGAGCTTCACAAGGAGTGGACTGAGGCTGGAGTTACTGCATCAAGAGCCACCATACACAGACGGGTCCTGGACATGGGCTTCAAATGTCAAACGTCTTACCTGGGCTAAAGAAAAAAAGAACTGGTCTGTTGCTCAGTGGTCCAAAGTCCTCTTTTCTGATGAGAGCAAATTTTGCATCTCATTTGGAAACCAAGGTCCCAGAGTCTGGAGGAAGAATGGAGAGGCACACAATCCAAGATGCTTGAAGTCCAGTGTGAAGTTTCCACAGTCTGTGTTGGTTTGGGGAGCCATGTCATCGGCTGGTGTTGGTCCACTGTGCTTTATTAAGTCCAGAGTCAACGCAGCCGTCTACCGGGACATTTTAGAGCACTTCATGCTTCCTTCAGCAGACAAGCTTTATGGAGATGCTGACTTCATTTTCCAGGAGGACTTGGCACCTGCCCACACTGCCAAAAGTACCAAAACCTGGTTCAATGACCATGGTATTACTGTGCTTGATTGGCCAGCAAACTCGCCTGACCTGAACCCCATGGAGAATTTATGGGGCATTGCCAAGAGAAAGATGAGAGACATGAGACCAAACAATGCAGAAGAGCTGAAGGCCACTATTGAAGCATCTTGGTCTTCCATAACACCTCAGCAGTGCCACAGGCTGATAGCATCCATGCCACGCTTCATTGAGGCAGTAATTAATGCAAAAGGGCCCAAACCAAGTACTGAGTACATATGCATGATTATACTTTTCAGAGGGCCGACATTTCTGTATTTAAAATCCTTTTATTTTATTGATTTCATGTAATATTCTAATTTTCTGAGATTCTGAATTTGGGGTTTTTATAAGCTGTAAGCCATAATCATCAAAATTATATCAAATAAAGGCTTGAAATATCTTACTTTGCTTGTAATGAGTCTATATAATATATTAGTTTCACCTTTTAAGTTGAATTACTGAAATTAATGAACTTTTGCACGATATTCTAATTTTTCGAGTTTCACCTGTACTTGTGACTTGGAAAACAATGACTTGGTCCCACCTCTGCTGTATGCGACTAAAGCTGTCTGTAACAGTTTGGCTTTGACCATCAGAGGAAAATAAAGTACCACATGTCTAAAGGCAAATTAATTAAAGGTTAAACATTAACTGTTTTCTCTTTCTGTAGTTGTTCATATTTCAGGTAGCAATGTCGTGAGGGACAGATGCAAAAATAATTCTGATCCCCCTGCCTCAAGCCAGGACATCAATTTGGCCATGCTGGAGATGGGTGGGAATGCACAATCTAATGGGCCATTCACACCTCACAGTTTTACAAAAACAAAAAATAGCTGTATGGCCTCCCGGATTAGCACCGGAACCAAAATTATGCAACGCCAATTGCTCTAGATCAAGTTCCACCCATCTCCTAAACATACAGAGCTCACACTTTTATTACTACACATCATGGAGCAAAATAATGGCTGAGATTCTGCTAGTACTAATCCACTGAAGATCTGGCCTGCCTCTCACATACACATAGCCTCTCACACATAGGATATTACAAACCTGTTTCCATAAAACAGTCACTATTTACAACTTTCCTTTGAAATACTGTAATATACATGGGACATGTGCATGGCTACAGTCACACATCGATGATTTAATTACTAATTGCAAGCAAACTTGCCACCCAAATTTCAACATTTCCATCTACATATAAATCAAACCAATTGATTGTTGTTGGAATGGTTGCAAACCAGAGGGCCCCTGGTTTTCAACACATCGCTAATAACAATGTCAAAATAAAAGAAGTTGACGATATGAAATGCAGACACTTCTATCGATCCGCTACACATTTTGAAAATAGGCATATACAGTGAGGAAAATAAGTATTTGAACACCCTGCTATTTTGCAAGTTCTCCCACTTTGAAATCATGGAGGAGTCTGAAATTGTCATCGTAGGTGCATGTCCACTGTGAGAGACATAATCTAAAAAACAAAATCCAGAAATCACAATGTATGATTTTTTAACTATTTATTTGTATGATACAGCTGCAAATAAGTATTCGAACACCTGTCTATCAGCTAGAATTCTGACCCTCAAAGACCTGTTAGTCTGCCTTTAAAATGTCCACCTCCACTCCATTTATTATCCTAAATTAGATGCACCTGTTTGAGGTCGTTAGCTGCATAAAGACACCGGTCCACCCCATACAATCAGTAAGAATCCAACTACTAACATGGCCAAGACCAAAGAGCTGTCCAAAGACACTAGAGACAAAATTGTACACCTCCACAAGGCTGGAAAGGGCTACGGGAAATTGCCAAGCAGCTTGGTGAAAAAAGGTCCACTGTTGGAGCAATCATTAGAAAATGGAAGAAGCTAAACATGACTGTCAATCTCCCTCGGACTGGGGCTCCATGCAAGATCTCACCTCGTGGGGTCTCAATGATCCTAAGAAAGGTGAGAAATCAGCCCAGAACTACACGGGAGGAGCTGGTCAATGACCTGAAAAGAGCTGGGACCACCGTTTCCAAGGTTACTGTTGGTAATACACTAAGACGTCATGGTTTGAAATCATGCATGGCACGGAAGGTTCCCCTGCTTAAACCAGCACATGTCAAGGCCCGTCTTAAGTTTGCCAATGACCATTTGGATGATCCAGAGGCGTCATGGGAGAAAGTCATGTGGTCAGATGAGACCAAAATAGAACTTTTTGGTCATAATTGCACTAACCGTGTTTGGAGGAAGAAGAATGATGAGTACCATCCCAAGAACACCATCCCTACTGTGAAGCAGGGGGGTGGTAGCATCATGCTTTGGGGGTGTTTTTCTGCACATGGGACAGGGCGACTGCACTGTATTAAGGAGAGGATGACCGGGGCCATGTATTGCGAGATTTTGGGGAACAACCTCCTTCCCTCAGTTAGAGCATTGAAGATGGGTCGAGGCTGGGTCTTCCAACATGACAATGACCCGAAGCACACAGCCAGGATAACCAAGGAGTGGCTCTGTAAGAAGCATATCAAGGTTCTGGCGTGGCCTAGCCAGTCTCCAGACCTAAACCCAGTAGAGAATCTTTGGAGGGAGCTCAAACTCCGTGTTTCTCAGCGACAGCCCAGAAACCTGACTGATCTAGAGAAGATCTGTGTGGAGGAGTGGGCCAAAATCCCTCCTGCAGTGTGTGCAAACCTGGTGAAAAACTACAGGAAACGTTTGACCTCTGTAATTGCAAACAAAGGCTACTGTACCAAATATTAACATTGATTTTCTCAGGTGTTCAAATACTTATTTGCAGCTGTATCATACAAATAAATAGTTAAAAATTTATACATTGTGATTTCTGGATTTTTTTTTTAGATTATGTCTCTCACAGTGGACATGCACCTACAATGACAATTTCAGACCCCTCCATGATTTCTAAGTGGGAGAACTTGCAAAATAGCAGGGTGTTCAAATACTTATTTTCCTCACTGTATCATCGATTGTGACTTAGCCACCAAATCACACATATTAGATAATTTTGAATTAACACTGTTATTATTATATATATCTGTAACTGTGATTCTACTATCATAGAATTATTATTATAACTATATGTTTATTGATGCATGCCACTGGTGAAGATACTATTTATACTGAATTTGTGGTATATTTCCTTTAATTTATCATCCACTGTAATAATGTATATTGATGATTTATGTTCGAATTGCCTTGAAATCTGTGCCACCTTTCCTTTAATTAATTCAGATCAAATAGATCTAAATTCCACTACCAAAAATCACAATGGTAGTTAAAAAAACAAAAAAAAAAACAGATTAATTAGACCCCTTTGCATTTTCAAAGACACACTTGAGACCTGGATTACCACTCGCACTTGTGACATTGATTCATTGTTTGTCTTTTCATCATGTATTGATGCATTTCACAACCTTTTCTCATATCAGTATAACATTAAGTTCTTCAGAGTTTCATCTTTACATGGTCATTTAAGATGCTGTTCAGGTGTTTATGCATTCCCAGTGAGAACTCCTTCACCTAATTGAGGTCTGCCCAGAAGACCACCACTGGAGGTGGCAGAGAATTCTTCAAAGAGTCAGATCATCATTACAGGGAAGGTGCAACCAGAAGCAGATGTTTCTCCATGATGGAATGACATGTCCACTGAACAAGCCACAAAAGCCTTGATGGACTCTATGAACTGAACGCATGTGCTAACCTCAACCAGACACAGTGTTGCGACTTCAGATGCCTCATCAGATCCATCAACAGACATGGCACTTGCTCTCAGCCCCTTACAGTTGCCCACCTTACAAAGACTGAAGTGACACCGCAGGAAGCCCTGTGAGTGGCCCACGGTGCCAAACGGGGAAAATTTGTAAGGCGGGTGCCAGTGAGTCTGGGCTACTCCTCGAGAAAACAAAAGGCTCTCATGAGAATTAACATCTGAACTCTCTCTTGCATATGTAACAGCAACATCTGAGATGCAACAAACTGTGCAGCTAACACCTCCCTTCTAAAGTCTCTTCATCTCACTCCTTCTCCTCCTCACTTAAAGCTCACTAAAAACCTATGCAATGTGAAGTGTGTACACTTATACATGTTTGGTATCAATTTGGTGACTATAACATGTTTGGTATCATTTAAAGTGTCTCAGCGTGCCTGGTAAACTGGTCTCATCATCCCAGCCATAATGAAAAGCAAAAAGAAGTAATACAATATGAGAACTGTGGTGTGCCCCTTAAAGGTGTGCCCTCCCCCAGATCCTCGACCTCTTGTATGTAAATCTACAGGAACCCCCTCAATAGGGGACCAAAATCTAATTATAATGACAGACACCACCATTTGGTAAGCATATTGAATTATCTGGGTATTTAAGGAGATGTGACACATTGTGCATGGTTCTCTGTAGTCAGACGAGCCTGCACAGTTTACTGTGTGTAATTTATATCAGGTGATTGCAATTTGAATTTCTTAGTTTTTGATAAAATGTCTAAATTTGACTTATCACTGTCTAATTGGAATTGATGAATTGATTATGCTACCTGGTCAATAAATTGTAAACATTTGATTTTATTCTGACTGACTCTGAAATAGTTTTTCCCAAACAGATTAAACGATTCGGGTATGTTAATGCAAGTCTGTGTCAGATTAGTGACGACTAATATTTGGCATCAATTCAAGTGTACTTGGTTTGCAAAGACAAAAGTGAATTTCCATTTAGAACAGCAAATGCTGCTTGACCGATCTAAATTCCTGTGTGTCTTACCTCTGTTTTAATTTGATGTTTCTCCAGATAAGTATACGCGGGAAACCACGCATGGCCAATCCAAAACTATTACAAGAGAAGTTATGTTGGTCATCTTACATCTGTAATAGTGGCCGTGACCTCTACTGAAGAAAACATTAAGTTAAATTCAAGTGTATGCAATTCTATGGAGGCTATACTGAAGTATATTTGATTGTGTGAACGTGAATGTGACCGATCTTAGGTATATAGCAATTACCTCTGTTTGATGATCCAATACTGGCCGCTTGTGATCGTTAGACCTGCAGTGTAGAGAAAAACACTCGAGTACCTCAAAGCGACATATTTTCCTAATCTGAACGGGTAAAATATAATTAAAGGAGTTAAAGGAATAATCAAACATTCGCTCACTTTTAATGATGCTCAGATATCATTAAAACCTTTTTCATTTATGGAGTCAGATGAAATAACAAGGTAATACATAAGAGAAAATGTATTTCATTTAATCTTGTTGTGTTGCATAACAAGAAAGACAGTAACACACAGAGACTTTCACACATATTGTTGGAGACCGCCTTGAAGGTGTATGTAGCTGCTATCGCAGCCCACCACGCTTGTAAAAAACTGCTAAATATAGATAGATTTGCCCCTTGAAGGTCTCTGTGTTGTTCTGTCTTTTCTGAGCACTGAAGTAAAGCAATTATTGTTAATAATTCATCCTGTTATTAATTTTATCTGACTCCAATTTTATATTAATCTGACTCCAATTTAGATTAAGGCGCTAATTACTTACTGATCATTCTTTTATTTTAATCTTTTAAGTTATTGATTACTCTGAATCCTCTTCTGTTCATTTACCTTTTGATCAATTTCTAATGCGATTCAAACTGATAGTCTTTCAGTGGCAAAATTTAAATCAGTGCTCATGGAACGTCTCTCGTCTATATATATATATATATATATATATATATATATATATATATATATATATATATATATATATATATATATACACTCACCTAAAGGATTATTCTGACTCTACCATCTGAATGTCTCAACAGAAATCGAGACTCATCAGACCAGGCAACATTTTTCCAGTCTTCAACTGTCTTCAACTGTCCAATTTTGGTGAGCTCTTGCAAATTGTAGCCTCTTTTTCCTATTTGTAGTGGAGATGAGTGGTACACGGTGGGGTCTTCTGCTGTTGTAGCCCATCCGCCTCAAGGTTGTGCGTGTTGTGGCTTCACAAATGCTTTGCTGCATATTTCAGGCAAAGTTGCTCTTCTATCAGCTTGAATCAGTCGGCCCATTCTCCTCTGACCTCTAGCATCAACAAGGCATTTTCGCCCAAAGGACTGCCGCATACTGGATGTTTTTCCCTTTTCACCATAGGCGGAGTTTGACATTCCAGCCAGGGGGGGCAACAAAAAAAAAATCATTGTAGCAGCTGGGACCTGCATGGCCTATCAATTGGGGAACTCAGCACTAGCACATATGGACAAAACAAACATGCTAAATAAACACATATTTATTTTTAACCCAAGAAAAAACAGTAGGCCTATAATACAATCATATTTGTAAACCGGTAGAACTTTGCATAAACAGCCACTTGACTTCGCATCGCATCTTCGTTCGGAACTTCGGACACAATTAGGATCAATGAAATGTGGACCACTTTTGCACTGTTAAAATATTAATGAAACATTTAAAACATTTTGAGACACGGGAAAAATGAACAGTCACACAATAGCCTACTCTCCACTTTTGAAACATATTGAACAGCATATTGAAAGCAGTGTGTTGAGTTTCTCCAGCTTAAGCAGTTATTTGGCAGAGAAATAAAACTTACAGACCTAGACATTGTCCAGACTAGTGCAACAGTAATTTTCGTTTTTTGCGTCCTGCATATGCGTCGATAATGGTCTCAGGTGAGAGCTTGGCCGTAATGTCGCTTTCGATGTGAAGGATCGCAAGAGAAGAAAACCTAGCTGCTCCCATCGTCAACCGCAGCCAGTTCCTTATCCTCCTCATCGCAGAGAAGCTTCTCTCAGAGGTAGATGATCCAATCGGCAGAGTGAGCGATAATTGTAAAATTTTATAGAGATTTGGGTAGGTTGTTTTTTTTACAGCTTTTTTAAGATGCTCAATTGAAATTGGTGCGTTAGCAGAGGCTTTGACAAGCTTCATCTCGGCTGCAACAAGAAGGGGGTTAACTTTTAGTGCCAGAGGAGTGTATTTTTGTAATAATGGATCAATTCCATTTTCGTCGCATGTCAAAACTGCGGCACACGCGCGTGCAAGCTCCATGGACTCTCCGGAGAACCTCCTTTCCAGCTCATTGATGAGAGTGTCCAGCACGGGGAAATATAGTTTCTGCTGATAGCCAGGAATCTCTGCTGTTTCTTCGTGGGTTGATTCCCTTTGCCCTAAAGTACTGGTAATCAAGAAACCATCAAAGGAGGTGGGCGGATTTGAAACACGTTTCATTTTGGGTGCGGTGCCTGTGGAGACATGAATCTGACGATCAGTGTTTTCTTCGGGCATGGCAATGTTGTTGTCCAGGCAGAACTGTTTGACTGACTTCCACACATCGCTCCAGGAGTCTGCCTGCCTTTTAGACACGAAGTGTACTTTCAGGCTGTCAGTAAGGGCTGCAGCTTCGGACAGTGTGCAGTTGGATGACTGTAGTGCCTTGTGCGTAACGTGGATCACACGCAGTAGCTCCTCAAACACAACTAGGCTTGTAATGAATGACATTTGCGACATGAAGTCATGGATACCACTGGCTTGCGCTGACCACTTCTCTCCCTCTTCACTAATTTCTCTCAAACACTCCGTAATCGCAGAGTAGTGACTTTTCACTGATTTCACACATCTCCACTTGCCTGCCCATCTCGTGTCACTGGGCTGAACTACTTCAGTTACTTTCACGTTCAAGGATTTTTGGATTTCAATAAATCTCTGGTGGTTTGACGGTTCCGAAAACAGTGAATACACATTGTCAATAATGCTCAGGAATGATTTCACACATCGGTTCACGGAACAGCACTCCACAAGCACTAAATTTAATTTGTGCGCTAAGCAGTGTATGTAGGCTGCGTATGGGTGAGTCGCTTTGATGCGCTGCTGCACACCAGACACATGACCTGACATGACAGATGCACCGTCATAACTCTGTGCCACAATTGGGATGTTTTTAACACCACACATATCAAGCTCTTTGTAGATGGCCTCCACAATCCCAGCCGCGTTGTGAGATGCAGAACAGTCCATGAAACACAAAAAACGCTCCTTGATTTCCAATTCCTCGGCATATCGTATGCACACTGACAGCTGCTCAGTTTTGGAGGACCTAGCCTCGTCCGCAATTATGGAGAAAAATCCAGTTTCCTGCACCTTTTCAGCAATGTTGTTGTAAAGCATGTGTGCACAGATGTCAATTATTTCGTTTTGAAAATCTGGGCTTGTGGCATTAAAATAAAATAACAATTGGATTGCATGTTTTCAAAATCAGCATCATATTTCGATAAAAAACGGCAAACCTCGAGGAAATTGCCACACGATTCTGACTCTTCTCCCTCCTTGTGTCCACGAAAGGGCAATCCAAGTTTAGACAGTAGCCTCACAACATCAACTACTTTGCATAGATAACCTCTGTTCTTTTCTACTGTAGTTTTATGGCTTTCAGAAAGTTTAGCTGCAATAGATCCATTTGAGGATGAGCTGGCTGCTTGGAAGTTATTCCACTTAATCATATAGTTCAGATGGGCCTGGCTTTTCCCATGTTTCTCTAGTTTACGGCTCAGTTTTTTCCAGTCACTCATGCCCTTTCTAAATGTGTCCTCAATGCAGCTTTCAGTCTGGAAATGGCGACAAGCAAAACAGTAGACTGGATCATTTCTAATACTCAATACTCAAGCCAAGGGTAATTCTTGTAGAAGTAAGTGGAAAACGATCGTTTTGTACTTCCAAAACATTTTGAGGGGAATTGGGGCAGAGCAGGTTGCTTGGGACAGCTGTGTTTTTCTCCAAGATCATCTTTGTTAGTGTTACCTACAGCTAGCGCATCTGTGGGCGTGGAGTGAACGTCAGGACTGCTAGCGGTTGCTGCTGCTGATCCAGAGCTGCTCGGTGTTCCCTCCAATTTCACAGCAGTGTCTGTTTGCATATCGTCATCGGTTACTGTTGTTTGTGTTGTATACTTAGATGACTGACTATTTGTGTCATTTGGAGCTCGACGTTTTAAAAATCTCCTTATGTCCATATTTTGTTGTAACGAGTCCGACCAGATAACTGCGCTATTACATGCTAGCTGAGAATCGCTGGATTTACGTTAGCCTATCACATCACCCTGAATTTTTTTTTTTTTTACTAAAGCAGTATATAAAATCAGATGTATTACCTACCACCATTTAGTTGTTTTGTGTTATTTAAAATATTTATAATAATTTTTTTGGTTGAAAAAATGCAATTACCGGTTTCAGCCACCGGGGGGGGGCAATGCTGCCATTCTGACATTCAGTTTGGAGTTCAGGAGATTGTCTTGACCAGGACCACACCCCTAAATGCATTGAAGCAACTGCCATGTGATTGGTTGATTAGATAATTGCATTCATGAGAAATTGAACAGGTGTTCCTAATAATCCTTTAGGGGAGTGTATATATATAATAATCACAGTGCTAATTCAAAATTATCCAATGTGAGTGATTTATAATCGATGATACATGTCATCGTATAATCGATGATACATATCATGTGTACATGATACATGTACAGATGTGTTTTCTGCTTAGCATTTCTTTAAGGATGCTATTCACATGTTTGATCATCTATGATCTCTGTGGTCTGTCAGGGTTGTGAGGGTTAGCATTTTGCACACACATTTTTCATTACTTGCCCAGTGAAATGGGTTCCTTGATCAGACTCGATCAAGGAATGGTCGATAATGGATGGGCGCACCCCAAAGTGGGATGATTTGGTTGGCCATCACCCGTGCCACAGTGTTTGCAGTGTTATTGCGGGTGAGAATTGCTTCCACCCACTTAGAGAATTTATCAATGATCACCAGGCAATAATGATATCCCCCTTTGGCACTGGGGAGTGTACCAATTAAATCCAACTGTAAGGATTCCCAGGATCCCTTGGATGGGTCTGACCTGCGTAGATTAGTGCTTCCGGGTTTGCCCTGATTAACTGTTTCACACACTATGCATGTACTACACCACCCGTCGACATCAGAAGTCATTACTGACCACCAAAATGGTGTTTGTATCAACTGCTGTGTTTTAACAGCTGATATATGGGCATATTTATGGTACAGTTTGATTATGGGTTTTTGAAGTGCTTCTGGAACCACATATTTCCCATTTCTGAGTATTATGTCTTCTGTGACAGTGACTAACTGATCCTGCTGTAAGTGCGGTGCAGTCTCCCCCCCAGCTGTCCACAAATCTTTCTGATATTGTTTCAGGTTGGTGGGGGTGATTTGGACCGCACTCACAGCAGGGGTATGTCTGGTTGCCACTCGTCTCCTTTCGTGGTTGCGATTTTGGCAAATTTATCAGCAATGTTGTTGTTTTTCTCACGTTCGTTGGGGTTTCTGTTTATGTGTGTGGCAATGATGTTGTCATCCACATAGTCAGCTACTCTGTCTGCACCCAGTAGGGGGCCGAGTGTATCTTCCACAGT
The DNA here is from genome assembly GCF_025860055.1 of Xyrauchen texanus. Lineage (NCBI taxonomy): Eukaryota > Metazoa > Chordata > Actinopteri > Cypriniformes > Catostomidae > Xyrauchen > Xyrauchen texanus. The sequence continues at coordinate 4,277,239 of NC_068284.1, forward strand.
TTTGTGGAAGATTGCAGGGCTGTTGTGAAGGCCTTTTGGCATCCTTTCCCAAGTATACAGAGTTTGATTTACAGTAAAGGCTAATTTCCACTGGTCGTCACGCTTAACCTTGATAGTCCAGAAGCCATTCTTGATGTCTAAGACAGTAAACCAAGAGGCTTTTGTTGAAATTTGCGATAATAGGGTAGAAGGATTTGCCACTATTGCAGTCGCTTTAGGCAGGACTGATAGTCTATACAAAGTTGCCATTTTCCATTTGGTTTTGGTACTTGCAGACACGGACAACAAGCTGTTGGACTATCTCATGAACAGCAGCCTCTGCCTCTGGCTTAATGCAAGTGTTGCTCGCTGCAGAGCAAGTTCCTCCTCGCTAGACGTCCAGCGAGGAGGAGCTACACGTAAGGTCCTCCTCTCTTTTGTTTTTTTTTTTTTTATTATTTTGCAAGTACAAAGAAAAACAGAGACAAACAACCTGGACCCTGGTTTTCCATCCAAGTCCATCCAAGTATTAACCAATACTAAACAATATCCTCTATGAAATGGGGGAGAGAAAAAAGAAAAAAAAAACACCACAATGCACATTCCCCTTCACTTTATACCTACAACACTCTTTTCTTCCTTTTCTTTTTTACAAACAAGACAAGAGAAAATGGACAAGACAAACAGAACAAACTATTTAGACACATTCTGGACAAGTTACAACACACAGGACACAAGTCTCACTAACAAAAAAACAAAAACAAAAAAAAGGTCCTCCTCTCTTGACCTAGTCTAGCTCCACCTCTGTGGATCAAGTGAAGCGCCACTCATTTCGCCACCTAATGGCAGTTAACGTTAATGCAAGACCTCTGTCAGATCAAACTTAACCTAATGAGGATTTTTTTTTTATTGTTGATGCGCAAAGATTAGGTCAAAGTAACCATAAGACTTGCATGGAACTGGAGATGCTGGCATAGCTGATATTTCCTGACCTTTCTTTAACATTTTTCATGATTTCATGATTTTTCGGTCTTGTTTCTGTGACAAACGGCATGACTAGACTTATCTGTCCACCCCTGCTTTTTTTTCTTCCCCATCGTATTAAGGCTATTTGTGTATTTATCTCAATTAAATTAATGTAATAAATGATGCTCCTAATATGCTATTTGCTTTTAAACGTGGGAACTGAGTTGCCCTTGCAGGTGTGATACAAAAATAAAATGATCACCTATTTGTTGTCTTATCTCGATTATTCCTTTTATATGTACACTTTAATGCATGTACAACAGTGTAGTTGTGAATTTAATTTACATGGAATATAATTTTGGATGGACTCAGTCCACATCTTAATCAAATAGAGCTGGCCCTAGGGTTTTGGGGGCCCTAAACAAAAATAGTGTATGGTTACCAGAACAGTTAGTAAGGGCCATTTACTAGCAGCTAATGAATCGGTGGAGGTGGTTTGTGGTCCTGTCCCGAAATACTTTAATAGTGCTCCTGAGGAGGAGGAAATTATACATACAAAAAATGGATGGAAGGAGCATTACAATTAACCCTCTGGGGTCTGAGGGTGTTTTGGGCCCTGGAGAAGTTTTGAGATGCCTTGACATTTGTGCTTTTTTCAGTTGCTTAAAAACACATTAATGGCTAAAGTCTGATAACACTGTATTCAGCACAAACTGGGCTACAATAATATCTAAGCAACATGTGTGTACATGTTTGTATTGTTTTGAGAAAATAATGTTTATGCATGGTTTTTGAAAAAACTAAAAATGTAAGTCATTGAAATAAGGTCATATAACACATACTCAAAATTTGTCCACAAGACTTTTGAGAACTGGATCTTGTAGCCTAGAGTTTTTGCTACAAAATGATGTGAAAACCATCCTGATCACTCATTCATACAAAACAATATAGTAATTTAACATTTATAAGACACATAGTGTTAGAAAGGCCATATGCGAGGAGGCCTGAATGATCATGAATATTAATATGATTTACAGCTGAGGAGACAAAGACCCTCTCCTGGGCCTATCGATGAGGAATGTGACAGAAAGAGAATGAATGTGAGGAGACTTAATGATCACAATAAAATGTAAGTTAAAACAAATAATCTGACTATACTTTTTCTTTACTTAAAGACTTTACTTAAAAACTTAAGACCTACACTACCGTTTAAAATGTTTAGATTAGTAAGATTTTTTTTATGTTTTTAAAATCCCTTCTGCTCACCAAGGCTGTTATTTGATCCAAAATACAGCAAAAACAGTGATATTGTGAAATATTTTTACAATTTAAAACAACTGTTTTCTATTTGAATATTGTAAAATGCAATTTGTGATCAAAGCTGTAGATCAACAGCTGTTTTCTGTTCAGAAATCATTATAATATGCTGATTTTCTAATATGGGCATATTTACAGCACATTTTACAAATTTACACCCGAACAAATATTTGCAAGCACAAGCTTTGTTGATGATAATGAGGCAGCATAAACACAAGTTAAAATATAATCTAAAAATTCACATTATTTTTATATCATATTACATATCATATTTATATCATACAGCATAAAATTTAAATGCCTGCTTTAGCCGAAACAACATTTTAAATGTAACTAAAACTTGCTTATTAGGACATATTTCAAATTTCAATACTCTGAATCTCTGCTGGCAATTCTGGAAACAATCCAACTAGTAAAATATGTACATGTTTATATAAAATAGCATGTCAACTAACATAGCTTTGTTTCATACAGATTACATTGCAGGATAATATTTTAAATTTAGATATTTTAAATTGTTTTAAATTTGAATTGTTTTATTTAAAAGTAGACATTTTAAGCTTTATTTAGACATATGTTTCATGTTTGTGTGATAAGTATTTGCAGAGTTTCAGTTCATTTTTGTGACGTGTTTCAGAAATATTCTTGCGGAGACAGAGACGGATGTATTTTCTTTATTTTAAAAAAAGCACAAGGTTTTGTTGTTATTGTGAGTTTACACAAATAAAAGTAGACCCTTTATAGACTCTCTAGAACTGTCTTACAGTTCTGTATGCCCAAAATGACGGAGTATTTAAGTTGTTTCCGCTGTAATGACGAAAAATCCAGCACACAAAAAGTAGCAAACAATATTAAAAGAGCTTCTGGCATGCACTATCGTCTGATTCGGGAAAACAGCATTTCTCTGATCCAGGTGGGTATGTTTGCTTTGTGATGGCTGGTTGTCTGTTACCTAGCTACTGCTCCTGGCAGTTGACAAACGGAAACAGCAGAGTGCTGCGCGCATCATCTTCTCGGCACCCACACAATTTAAAATTGGTTTAAGATATTTAGAAGAATATACGAAACGTACTACGTTTCATTGATATGTTTTGTTGATTAGAGTAATTGATTTTCCAAAAATTCAATAATTGGGGGTGGTGGGGGGCCCCGAACCAATCGCGGGCCCTAAACAAATGTTTAGTTTGTTTATTGGGTCGGGCCGGCCCTGACTGTCTTAATCAAATGGTAATAAGTAACCTGTTCAGTAGTCTCAAGCCAGCCACGTGTCACACTAAAGAAAAAGCAAGGCAATCATTCCAGGAACATTTATTAGACTGGAAGTCTTACATAATTTACAATTTATTAGTCACATATTTCACTGCTCTCAAGTGTTGCTATTTTATTTCTGTTAACCTTTATTAGCAAAATGCACAGCTAACATAAAAATCTATCTTCAGTCTAGGAACAAAATGTATAATAAGATATAAGATACAAAACTGAATTATAGTATATTAAGTTTAAAGAACACTTTTTGTTCTCCACAAAACTTTAATTGGTTGAAAATACAAGACATTTTACAAACCCTAAAACTACAAGACAATACAAAACAAAGTTTACAAAACAATATTTACCCAGATCTACCCCATCAGTTAGCTTGTTAAAAGTGAGGGTTGTGCAGGCAAGACACACAAATATTTCTTTTATCATATATTTCCTGCATGAAAAACTCCATGTCCTCAATTCTCTCAAAGGTGAAAAGGAAGGGAGCCTGGATTTTGTCCTCATCCATTTCACCTTCATAGAAAACAGTGTCAATAAACAGGTCCCGCATTGTTATGGCCAACAAGGCATTGTCCTCGTTCATCCTTATGACCTGTGTTAATTGAACTTTCCCAGCAAAGTGTCGCTGAGTCCTTTGTGCAAAAAGATAAGACATTTCAATAATATGTAATTATTCAAGTGCCGCTCAAACACTTTTATGAAACAGGAAAGGTTATTACATAAACAAACAGTAGTCAAACAATACATAAATATTCCTTGTACATACATGGATTCTCGTAGATGGGGTGACCTCCATGACATCTGGCACAGATGGAGTGACCTCCATGATGTTTAGATCCGGTTGGATCATTTGCTTGGTGACTGACTGTTGGCTTTGAAGAAAAAGTGACAAAACAGTAAAATTGAAAAACTGGAACATTTTCCAGTGTGCATTATTTTGTATTTATTGCAAATGACCTGCATATTGGGAATGCACACATAAAGTATAGTTATCATTATCATACCTTGCCAGAGGAAATGCCTGTAGTAACTGACGGCACCACCACCTCCTGATTACAGGCATGTCAGACTGATAAAAGATGGCAATTGAAAATCTTAAGCATAAAATGTTAATTGTGTTTTCAACCAAGGGCGAGTCTAGCCCCTTTTTAGGGGTGCTTCAGCACCCCTAAAACTTGGAGTAAGAAATGTTGTTATTCTAAAATTTTTGTTCGTCTTTAACAAGGTTAAATAATGTCCAAAACATACTCCATAGTTTGTGGTTTAAAATGTATGTTTTAAGGATGAAAATGAAAACACCCCCGCTTAGCAAATGGTGTCATCCTCTTCTCTTCTTCTACTTCTCTGTACCTGCACCACTCAGCACGACCGTCATCCAGCGCGAAACACACGCAGAGTGAGAACCCGTTATGTAGTGTTGTGAATCAACTAAGTTGCTCCAAAGCTGTGTCTCACACTTCTTTCCTTTTACCTAGAGTTGTTCCGATTCCACCATATCGGTGAGTACTGGAGTCAGTATCCTGAATCACCATGGTACACCTATAATAAGTGTTTATTTTCGGACTATTTTAGTCCAGCAGGTCGCCGCCGCTGTGGAGTAGCACAGGACCTGGGTGACTCGTCCATAGTCATAAACGGAGAGAAGTAGCTCCGGTTACAATGTTCTTCCGCAAGACGCATGCAGTTCTGTTAATTAACTGCTAGAGCGTGAAACAAAAACAGCAGTGCGACAAATAAACTGCGTACCTGTGTAGTGCATACGTGTGTCTCTGTTGGTAAAGTTTATCGTTAATTTGATACTCATTTTAACAATCGGGAGTCATGTAAACATGACATCACGTGCGTCTTTTCTGGTCAGTCGTCATGGAAACATGAAGCCCTGGCGTTTGGACCAGAGTGAAAACAATCATATCGCTGTATACCACCAGTATGTGTGAAAACACTCACTGTGGCTTTTTAAATGAATTGTTATTCATTCCTAGATTTATATCTGTTATTTTTCAGTCGTGGCTGACTATCAAACTAGACAATAAAAGAAAGTTTAATGTTTTTCTTTTGCTGTATTTATTCATTCCTCACACACAGAGGATTTAACCTGAACCAGGCTTAACTCCTGAACTCCTAGCATTACTCTCTCTCTCTCTCTCTCTGTGTGTGTGTGTGTGCATGTGTGTGTGTGGCCTGCCAGTGAGCAATGGACATAGGACAGTTCTTTAAAAGAAAAAAGACAGATTCAGGTGAGAGACTAGAGACAGAACATAATGACCTCTGTCTTGTTTTTTGTTTTTTTTGTTCTTCTGAAAAGTGTTAAGCTAAAGTAACGGATAATGCAAACCAGCTATCTGTTGTTGTATCAAATTACTTATCTAGGCAATGGAGATTGTCAGGGAGATGGAGAAGGAGAAAGGGAAAGGGAGAGCATGCAGGAAGAACCAGGTGAGGAAACAACAACAATAAATTGACATATAGTGAATAGTGGCAAGCAAAACAGTAACTACTCATACTCCTATACTAACTTATTGGCATTAAGTAGCCTATATTACATTTACTTTTTGTAACATTATTTTACACCACATTTTTTCATAATAAAGGAGGAGGAAAACAACAGGGAGAGTCCATAAGGGATGAGAGGGAATTGACTAGTGAAATAAATGAAGAGACAGAGGGAGTGCAACATAGAGACCACTGTAATAGCAATTTTCAGAGGTTAATAAAAAACAGCATCAAAAGTGTAAGAAAACTTTCAGGAGGCAAATTGTAATAAAGAGAAAAGGTTTATTCTACTGAGGATTCTTTTCACAAACCGCAGCTACCCAGTTTCGAAACAGAATGCCTGTTAGACTCAACAAAACATAGATATTTTATACAGTTCTCCGACATTGTAACCCCTCCCACCCAGTTTCTAGATATCCCATATCTTTAACTGGTTTGGGATGGTTTTCTACCCCCCCAGGGCAGGTCAAACTATTCTTTGTCCCTGAGAAGCCAAAAGGCCTTCATTTACGACCTAAATTACCTCCTGCTTCTCTCAGGAGGGGGGCATGGGACTTCATTTTATTACTAAACGACCCCCTGTATTCTGCTGAAAAGGTCACTTCTCGGGCTCTAGGTGTCTATCTTCCTGGCCCATCTGGTTTTATTACGTTTGTTCTTTCCTGTCCTCCTTCAGCTGCTGGAAGCCCTCACAGAAACACATGATTAAATGAAATTAACAGTTTGGGAACAAATAAATATAATAATACAGAATTTTTCCGTAACACCACCAAGCCAAAGCAGCAGAGACAGAAGAGAGCTGTTCAGACTTAGGGGATAAGGACACTGGTCCTAAACAGTTAAAGCTGTCTCAGTACCCTCATACTCAGTTTGGCACACTAAAAAGCGCCAATAACTCAGTACGATAGAGTTTTATACCTTTCAAGGGTGAGGGATTTACATAGAGGTGGAGACACTCTGAAACAAAGCATGTAAATGAGGTACAGGAGTCAACTCGTTACCGGAAATTCCCCAGCCCTGATCTCATCAGCATAACAGTGTGATTCGAATGCACAGAAATGAATCTAATCAGCCAGACTATTCAACGACTGGGTCAGGGGCTCCAAGAGTCATTTAAAGACAAAAGGTGATAGTCTCAGCAATCCGAATAATTTAACTTACAATAGAGAGATCAGGACAGGCAGGAATCTCTTGCTGGAAACCCTGACAGGCAGGTCTGTGACATCATTTATACCTCAAATACCAAATTCAATCTACTAAACTTTCTCAGTTTATATACTATTGTATTGGAACCTAAATTAAACATTTAATAAATTTGTAATACAACAGACTCTGAATGTATTATATGATGACATTCCACTGCTGATAATAATGGTTTACATGCAAAGAAGTTAAAAGCTGTACCTCACAGTCTCTCAGTAAGGACATAGTCCAATAGCCAGGTGAAATTTTATTTGCAAAATTTCTATGATAAAACAATAACACAACACATTTAATTATTATACAACAATATATCTTCTGGAGCAGTCACATGTAAGCAGAAAACAAAGTTGATCATATTGTATTATACCATGGTCAGTCTAAATACTGGATTCTGATTGGCTGGAAGGTGGTGTGCATTAAAACAGTTTACTGCAGTTAGTTCCAGTCAATTTGGATAGACACTTAGCAATTATTTTATGGAGACATGTCTGTCTTGCTTTGGCACATGGGCAGTGCCAGGAATTCTTTTTAGAAACATATGCTGCTATGCTGCTGCCCAGTCTGCTGTGGTGTGATATCTTTTAAGCAACTTTGCTTCCTTGCGTCCCCAAATATCATTGCAGTATCTATTTCTGACAGAACCTCCTCCTCCAAAATGATTGCATTGTCAATGCATTGGCATGACAGGTGCCGTTTAGCTGAAATTTCAGTTACCCTTTGCCTGTGTTTTCTGTTAATGTGAACCAGCAAGTTCCTTTTATTTATTTGAATGTCACAGTGTGTGCAAGTCACCCTGACTTGCTGCCGGACGCATAATCCTACTACTGACGATGGTGCTGTGGGGATGGAGGTGGTGCTGCAGATGGTGATGCTGCTGGATATGGTGCTGTTGTTGGAGATGGAGATGGTGCTGCTGCTGTGGGTAGAGGCTGTCTAGATGCTGTATTTTTGCAACTTGTCATATGTTTAATCAGAGCATCCCTTCTGATTAATGTTGAAAATGTGCTGCTTGTCCTGCAGTCAGACTGCACTTTATGATGACAAAATCTAAAATGTAGAAAGAATAACTTTGAGAAATTGTCTTGTTTACAATGTTTTATACAGTGCAGTGCCGCTGCAGAGGTTTTTACATCCCCTGGTCTAAAGAGAATTTCTATAGTTTTACTTGTTTATGAATTTAACAACTATGTCATTTATGAATGACATAAAAAATGAAATGACCATATATTTAATTTGCCAATTTTTAGATTGTCTTATACAATAGGACAAAAAAGAGAAGGGGAAAAAGAGCAATACACAAGAATAAAATAAATGTTCATCAGATAATTAACCTATAACTGTGGAGCTAGGGAATATGAATCATTTGTTGAGCAATCTACATTTTGGCAAATTACATATAGTGATTGAATTAAACTGAGTTTATGAACCCCTTTGGAAGTTTGTTTTTCATATTTTAGACGTACTTCATTATGTCTTCATCTAAGCTACATTTTCTGATAAAATATGGCACGATTAACAGGAAACACAAATAGTTTGGATATATTTGAATTATTTACTTAATACATGAAGTATGCTTGTGTGCAGAAGTATGTGAACCTTTGGGACTTCCCAATGGTTTCACAATGCAAGGAAATGGTAAATGGAATTATATATTCTTACTTTCAAACTCCAGGGAAAAATGAGAGAGGCCAAAACATGCAAAAAACAAAGGGTTCATAACTTTCAAACATGATTTACACACAAACAATAATTGAACTGTATAAGAAACTTACAATAATTCACACACAAACCTTCGTAATGAACTGCAACTCGAACATGACTTACTACATGAACCATTCAAATGGTTAAACACCAATTTACAGTAGGCACAGTGGTATTTTCTGCAGCACTGTGCATCTCTCAATAGAGAGAAGGGGATCATGTCCTTTCTTCTGTATTGTCTGATGCTTCTGTGCAGGTTAAACAGACACACACCATTAACATATATCAGCAAAAAGTAAATAACTAATTATACAGATATATAAATCTATATCTATACTTATCATAATACACACACTTGTTGCCAAAGGCCTGTGACAGTCCGCCGTCTTTACAAGCGGTGCCGTGCGCTCACTGCATGTGCTTACGAGCTTAAGTGTAGCTCCTCCTCGCTGGACGTCTAGCGAGGGGGAGCTAAACGTAAGCTCCACCCATTTGCTCTGCAGTGAGCAGCCTCTCGCTGAATGCGGTATTGCTTTTGTGGGGGAGGTGAAGCCATGCCCACAGCAATACGTTAATAAAAACCCGAATTATTTTTCACCACCTCTCTTTAAGTTAAGAAGTCACTCTGACCAGCTGTAGAAGGTATTAAAACGAGAAAGATCAAGTCCAGGTCTAGCAAACTATTTGTAAGGCGAGCGCTCTTTGAAAAAAAACATCGTGGACATGAGTGATCCAGAAGCATGCAGAGTGGACAATGAAGATCCGGAGGAAGAAAGAGGTCGGTTCTATATTCATGACTGTTATGGGACATTAAACTGCGTAAAACAGATTTGATGGTTTGCAGATCGTATATGTTTTTAAAAGTGTTTGTGACGTAGGAGCTGTGAAATGATTTAAAGCAAACGGAAAAAGAAAGCAAGCAGAACTTCCCAGATCTACTAGACCTGTTTAATACAAACATTTTAGTAGCGGGTAAACACGTTAGTACAAATTGAATTCGGAGCATTCGTAATAAATTGAACATAAATTGATCTTTTTCAATGTTTTCCCTGTTTATCGGAGACAAGACACAACATAAAGACAATCCAATTGCTGCTGTACACAATGTTCGAAAATAAGTGCAAGTAAAAGTCGCCTTTAAACAATACTCCGCTTCCTGTGCATGATACATGATAGGGCTCAATTTTCACGACTTGAAATCTCAAACATAACATCATTTCTAAGCCTACTTTGCACATGTAATTTATTGCCATAAAAGGGTGATATTTCTTCGTAATGATTTCACAGGATGACCGAATACGTCATTACTTTGATCAAGGACTAACTCAAGCTGAAATAGCTGTCTGTCTCCCAGTCATTAACAACTTCCAGATTAATGTCAGACACCTTAGAAGAAGACTATCACGTCTACAATTTTGTCGTAGACAATAGTGACTCTGAAAGTTTGGTCAATTTCATTGCCAGCCAACTTGAGGTACCGGGACGTCTGCATGACTGCGGTGAAGCCAGCCGCGAGTTAGAGCTGAGTGCGCGCATATTACAGGAATAACGGTACTTTGCGGGAAGCACAGGAAGACATGCTTCTTGACCACTGTTGAGTGCAGAAGAAAGCGAGTCTTACTATATTGATGAAAAAGTGTTTATTAAGTGTTTGTGACGTGCTGGTGTTTATTCATGTTTGATTTAGCCTATGTGAAAGGTGACCGGTTTAGAAGACTCTTGGGTAGGGCAGGTGAATAATTTATAACCAAAGTGTAATGAATTAACATACATGTACATATTACATAGGCTATAATACAATTTACTTTTCTGCCAAGGATCTCTCATTGTCCTTCATACAGTGCGTTTAGCTGTTGCCTCCAGATAGCCTTATTGAAAAACAACCTTTTGTTAGGTTGAGAAAACGAGACAAAAATATAACGCAAGGCCTCTTTGAGCTTCCGTACTTTTTTGTTTTGTTGTCATATTTCGCCTTTTTCTGGAAATGTGCTTTTAAAATGTTGCCAATATTTCTTCATGTTATATTCACTTATTTTAGTGCGTTTTTCTCTTGACTAAAATGGTATGCTATAATTTTATTCAATGAAATAACATACTTTAGTTGAAAATGTGAAGAAAAGGTTACAACAAAATTCAACTAAAATTGTGAAAACCTTAGCTCCTGAAATAGTTTTAGCTGCTTTTTCCAGTTACTGTCTTCTGAGTCATGTTGTGTTTCCAAACAGTTTTCAATAAAATTAACTTCTGAATTTTTGAGCCCCATATCTTTCAGCTCTCCGAAGCTCTCACAGTGGATGATAATGATACAAACTTCTACAGCTATCTTGGTTCTGAAAGTATTTTTCCCATTCATTGACCAAAACCAACCAGCTCCAGGGTGAATCACAACTTGACTTAAACTTTTATTTGAAGTAGTGTTGTCATGATACCAACATTTTAGTAGTCAGTACCAGAAACATTTCACAATTCTCTTTAACAATTTTGATATCAAAGAAAAAGGGGTACTCTGCTGTTGAAATAACTCCTTTAGCCTATTAAAATATTACATTTCAATGTAAATAATAAATCAAAACAATTTAAAAACATGCTTTTAAAGTTTTATTAGGACCCTATTAAATCACTTATTTTCAAATTCAATTAATTTATTTCCTAAAGCCCACGTTTAAAATAGAAATAAAAAATCTACATTTGAAAGTTTAATTTAATTTCATCAACATTTGTTCTAATTAAATGAATCCAAACTTCATTCAAATGAAAATAGAATATTTACCTTTCATCAAAACAATTATTGTTGATTATTACTGTACACAAATGAATTGCAGTTCCACACAGCTATTTTTATTACAAGGGTAATATTACTGAGTATTGCAGTAACTTCTATAAAGAAAAGACCATGAGCCAGTGTTTTCTTATATATTGTTTTTAATATTTTGCATCATAAATGATTCTGTACTCTACATGTTATTTTTAATGTGCACTATTGTGGTATGTGAATTTTTATCACAGTACCTACCTTGTTATATTATCCAGGGTTAGGCATTAATCCATGCATTAAAAGAGGAGACCGTATATAAAAAGAGGAGACCGTTTGGAATATACTTGTAGCAAAATACATGTGAAAAAATAAACAGGACATATATTTATGCAACAGTGCTCTTTACTTCTCTCACTCACCAAACACCAATTATATACTCCTCAAAATTAATCAACACCATGGAAAGAACATAATGAAACCATTATGCTAAATTAGGTAAATAAATGCTTTAACAGCGTTCAATATATTAATGAACAATGCTGTCTGTCAGACAACGCACAGGGGCTGAATTGAGTCGTGCTCAGTGCTGCCAGTACTGCACTAAACACTAATATCATTATATTTTTTTAGTATCGACTAGGTACTGAAATAATGATGCTTTTGACATCACTAATTTGAAGCAAAAAAAAGTATTTGAAAATCAAACAAAAGACAAAGGTACAAGACTGTACATAACATCTTCAGAAAGGGAATTAACTACAATCCATTGAATCGTTACAAAATAAATAATCGATTTAAAAATTCTTCAAATAATATAAAACTATTGATTTAAAATTGGTGATTTACAAGTTTGGAATCAATGTTTTTAAAGGATATTGCAAAATATTCAGATAAATTATGATTTTAGTATGAATTTAATGTTTATTTTAGACTTAATGAAAGTGACAGAGGAAAGTGAAGAACTCCGTGAGGAGGAGGAGGAGGACGACGAGGAGGACGAGCAGAATCAAGAACCTGATATTGTCAGATCTATAAAGAAATCTGCTCGCTGCTCACACACTCCAAAGAAGTCACAAAAAAGAACTCAAAAAGTGGACACCAAAAAATCTTTCAGTTGCGCTTCAGTGTGGAAAGTGTTTTACATGTAAAGGAAGCCTCAGGGATCACACAAGAATCCACACTGGAGAGAGACCTTTCACGTGCAATCATTGTGGAAAGGGGTTTAAACAAAAAGGAAGTCTTACAGAGCATGTACGAATTCACCTTGGAGAGAAGCCTCACAAATGCCATCATTGCAACAAGGGATTCAGACAAAAAGGAAGCCTTAAAGAACACATAAGAATTCACACTGGAGAGAAGCCTCACAAATGCCAGCAGTGTGGGAAGAGTTTCACACATAGATCATACTTAAATAGTCACTCAACAACTCATTCTTCTGAGAAGCATTTTTTCTGTGCTCAGTGCGGAAAAGGTTTTGCTCATATGGGACACCTGAAATCACATGAAATTGTGCATGCTGACGTGAAGCCATTTCATTGTGCTCCATGTGGCATGAGTTTTTCTCAACCGAGTGCTTTAAAAAGGCATTTAAATTCATTTAAACATAATAAATATAGATGCCTAGAAAAATTCATGGTCCAGAGTTTACAGTCAAGTCATACTGTGCCCTAACACTTAAGTAATTAGTGTGAAAATCAGATAAACCCAAAAGTTTAAATGTCTCTCAAAAGAGCATTTTCATGTAAGAGGGTGATATGCAGAAATCTATTTTCTGCAGGGACGATCAAATTATATTTTGGAAAACTTGTCTTTTGCTGTGAAATGCCAAAAATGTTTTAGTAGTAAATATTATATACATTGTGACAAATGATTTATGACCAAATAGGTGTACATTTGACCTTTGCTTCCTCTTCCTCCCTCCCTCAGGCTGTTGTACATGATATGGTATGATGTGTTTGATCTGGTGTTATGACCTTCCTCTGAACTAAAAATAGTCATTAAATAATACATTGTAATCATAGAGATGTTTTTCAAAACATGATAAAGTAATGTGTGTGGGGTCATATTATTATTGTAAGACATCAAAAGTAGTATTACATTTAAGTGTGTTTATGTATATTTAATGGTGGGCAATGCTTGGTAATGCTTGGTGACAAAACTGAGGTGATAAAATGATGCTTGGTATAAGATTGTTTTTTTTACTTGTAACAAAGTGGTGAAAATGTGTTTGTAAAACTTGATTTTGACTGTGAACCAAACTTTTTGAATTTATTGAAAGGATAGCCCCTTGAGATGTAACATCTCATTTTCAAGGGGGTCCTATTCGTCATTTTAAAATGACAAATAAACTGTTTAACGAAGACAAAGTGTTATTTTACTTCTAACAGAGGAGAAAATGTGTTTTTTTTTTTAAAACAAAATTTATCAAGTTGTCAAGCACAACAATGTCTCTTTAAAATTATGAATAAAGGGTTTAACAAAGATAATGTTTGGCATTAGTTTTACAAACCGGTTTATTTGACTAAAACACAATTTCATTTTAGCTGTAGCTTTAACAAAATGTCTTATTTTTAACAAGGCAGTGAAAATGTGTTTCTATAACTGTGGATATTGACTGTGAAGCAAACTCATTCAGATGTCACTTTTAAAGCTAATGAAAAAATGGTTTAAGAAAGACACTTTTTAACATAAGCTTAAAAAAACAACATTTGAAATAAAATAGCATGCATTCAATTTCAAATGTATCTTTAGCACAAAGAATCTTAAATTTTTCCATTCAAAGTCCTTTCACAAGCGCATCCAAACGATAATGTGATTTTAACAGACACTCTGAGACCTTGGGTGGGCGGAGTTTCAGTTAAACACATACCCCTGTTCACACATACAGGTTTTTTAATTCCCAACATTAAAGTGTCATATCTCTTAGGAAATGTTTTAAAACTGTTTATTGTGGTGTGAGTGCATTTACAACCCCCAACCTTAAGGGGTCGATCCGGGGTTCTCTGCATTCCCATGGGGGAATAATGATAAAAAGTTCTTATTATAAGATACTAGGTCATTATTACGAGATACTAAATCATTACGAGAGTTTCTTGTTATTATGAGATACTAAGTCATTATTACGACATACTAAGTCATTATTACGACATACTAAGTCATTATTATGAGATACTATGTTATTATTACGAGATACTGAATCATTATTTAGAGATAAGTAATTATTACGAGATACTTAGTTATTAAGACATACTAAGTAATTATTACGAGATACTAAATCATTATTACGAGATACTAAGTCATTATTTTCTGTAAAGCTGCTTTGAAGCGATGTGTGTTGTGAAAGGCACTATACAAATAAAATTGACTTGACTTGAGATAATAAGTCATTATTATGAGATACTAAGTCAATAAAATGGGATACAAAGTCATTAAAATGAGAAACTAAATCATCTGCACTTTATAGTGCCTTTTTTTTTTTTTTTACCTTGACAGTATTCAAAGTGCTTTACACTGTGACTCATCCACCCATTCATACATAACCCATGCATGACACTAGTCTGCCATTGGGAGAAACTTAAGGTTCAGTGTCTTGCCCAAGGACACTTCGGCATATGGAGTCATGTGGGTCAGGATTCAAACCACCAATCCTGCGATTAGTGGCTGACCCACTCTACCAACTGAGCCACAGCCGCCCCATCTACTAGGTCATTATTATGAGATACCAAGTTATTATTACGAGATACTAAATCATTATTATGAGATACAAAGTCATTTATTATAAGTCATTAAAGTGAGATAATAAGTATGTCGTGCTGGTAAGTGAGGACCCAAAAGCGATATAACAAAAGAGTCTTTAATGACAGTTCAAAGCAGCAAAATGAAGAATACAAAGTCTTCTCCTAGAGAGGTAAACGGCAAACACAAACTACCCGCAGAGGGGGCGGTAAATAACAGAAACTACTGCTGATAACTTTCAGTGTGAGTCCTTAGGCAGCAGACGAGGGTAGTAGTGAAGCGGCGACAGGCTGCGAGCTCTCTCCAAGGGTAGACAGGGGTCGAGGCGAGACTAGCGCCCAGGCCACTCACTGCGTAGGACGAACTGGACAGAATGCATATATCGAAAGGGTTAGCAGTGAACAATAGTGTGGGAAAGCGGACGCCAATAGGACAGCGCTGGGCAGTGATTTGCTTCTAGCCTATGAAACTCTAGTGAGACTGAGACAACAAGAGCAGGGACAGAAGTAGAGATCTAATTAGCGGGGAAACGGGAACAGGTGGGAAGGGAATAAACGAGGAATTAAGGGGAGATAAGGAACAGCTGGATACTATTGGGGGAAGGAAAAGTAACCTATAAGGGTCAGCAGAGGGCGACAGAGAAAAGGGAAAGAACAGAAACAAGACATAGGTACCATGACGAGACGAAACAAGACATGACAAAGTAATTAGGCCTATTACAAGATACTAAGTAATTATTACGAGACACTAAGTCATTATTATAAGATACTAAGTCATTATTGTGAGATACTAAGAACCTTTACGTGTATAAACATCAATCACTTTTGCACATTAATCATTGCTCTTCACAATCACATAAGTGAACGATTATGGTTTCAAAATGGAGAATTTCTCAGAAAGGTGAGGAGTTTGTATCCCTGAAATTATTATTTATATTTTTTTCATGCATTTATTTATTTTGTGGAATTTAATCATTTTCCACAGCACACCTGACAATCTTTCACGCAGCACAGTGGTTGGGAAACACTATAATAGGCAAAGGCATGCCTAAGGGCTTCGTCTCTCAACTGCTCTTTATTATCAGGGGTTTTTAAAAAGGTGGCTTTTCAGCATTTATTCAGGGTCATCAGCACAACTAAAACTCTGCTGTGTCTCTCTCAGTCTCTGGCATTGTCTCCCCTTTTATTGCTCTCCCCAGTGCTTACTGCAATCAGAAACAGATGTTTGTCATCATAGCACTCAGGTGTGTACCCTTACCGCTTTCTCTCTCTCTGGACGAATGTTCAACTGAATATACCAAATTGTATTTAAAATACATTTATTTCACTATAAGTATCCTACAAATACATTAACATATCTAGGTATTAATCAAAAGTACCATGTAATTGCACTTATTTCATGCTTTCTTCAAATGAACACAGACAAACTTTGATCACTACAAATGAAGTGGTAAAGTAGAATAGCTTTTACAAATGCAATTAGGGGAAGTATATATTAAGTTCAAATATATTGTACTTTAAGAAAGAACACTGGTTAGGTACTTGTTTCCACCAAACTTGTTTTATGATTCTACAACTTGTTTGAACAGTGTTAAAAGCAATTGTTATAATAATGCTCTTCGAGTTCAAAAAATATTAGTAATATGACTGTCACGGATAAACCAGGCTCTCTCTCTCTCTCTCTCTCTCTCTCCCCCATCTTTAGTGATCTCTTTTAGATTTATCTCTGTAGTGATACTAAACTTACATGTGCAGCAGTCACCGCACAAGAACAGATTTTGTAGTGGGGGCCCCCTAAAACAGGCTAGTTGTAACATCATAACAACAACATTAAGTAGTCAGTATGCAGAGTGGGTTGTACACCTAATTTATATCAGACCAGCTTCCAAAATTGTATTAAATTACTGTGATTATAGTTATTTATCTACATACATTTTTGTCAAAAACTGTACCCTTACATAGTTCAAATGTTGATGCAATCAAACTAAAAAAGATTTAAATCTGCTTCCACGGAGAGCGACTATGTGCTTGTCATTATTTTCAGTTCACACAAACCACTACTCAAACATTTTTTTCAACAAAATGAAATGCTGTCTGTTAAGCCACTGCTAATGATACTACTGTAACACTGAATTGGTTCAACTGCAGGATCTTGCGTATGAGTTCCTCTTTATGTATCTATCGTTCTTAATCAGACAGTCTTTTGTTGTTTGTGTCTGCATTCAACAGCATTACACATGTACAGTTTGTTCTGCGTTTTATACCATTTTTAAATCAGCATGTTGCATTCGACATTGTGTAACTTGAAGAGGTAAGGTTTGAAGAGATAAGCCAGGGGTCTTTGAAGATCATTGATAAGATGGTCCAATCAGACATCTGCATCTACTTTTTACAACCAAGGATACTTAACACATCTTTAGTTGCACCACAGCACTGCTTTTGGCAAACTACAAGTACAAAATTAGTTGTTCCAATTTAGCAGACTTCAAGTATACCTATTAATAGTGTCACGAATGGAGGCAGACGAGGAGAGCGGATCTAAATGCAAACTTACTTTTATTGACTTAGACAATCAACAAACACAAAGGAAAACCCACAATGGGGAAATAAACACAAGACTGATGAAAACGGGCAGAAAACACACACACCAGGCTAACAACATTCAACGATAGACAAGGACTGAACCAAAAAAACAGGGTATATATATATATATATATATATATATATATATATATATATATATATATATATATATATATATATACACATGAACATAGAACTAAGGGGCCAATGAACAAACAGAACACCAAACAAGATAACGAGGGAAGAAACAGAGGCAAGTGGCAAGTTAACGAGGGACAGGTGAAAGCAATGACGGAAAACACGAACGCTAACAAAGAGACTATGGAGTTACATACGGGACAAAAGTGAAAACTATGGAATGCAAAAAGTGACAAAAATGGCAAACAAGAGGGAACAGTGAAACAAGACGAGGTATGCCTAACAGAGCCAGGGCAGGCAGGGAGTCCTGGGGGGCACAAAGGGCAAGGACAGGTTCAGGTGGTCTGGGAGCTGGCCACAGGGCAAGGGTAGGTTCGGGAGGTCTGGGAGCTGGCCACAGGGCAAGGATAGGTTCAGGAGGCCTGGGAGCTGGCCACAGGGCAAGGACCGGTTTGGGGAACCTGGGAGCTGGCCACAGGGCAAGGACCGGTTTGGGGGACCTGGGAGGAGGCCACTGGACAGGGACTGGGTCAGGGGCCCTGGGAAGAGGCCGCAGGACAGGGACCGGGTCAGGAGGCCTGGGAGGAGGCCACAGGACGGGAACAGGGTCAGGGGGCCTGGGAGGAGGCCACAGGACAGGGACTGGGTCAGGAGGCCTGGGAGGAGGCCACAGGACAGGGACTGGGTCAGGAGGCCTGGGAGGAGGTCACAGGGCAAGGACCGGTTTGGGGAACCTGGGAGCTGGCCACAGGGCAAGGACCGGTTTGGGGGACCTGGGAGGAGGCCACTGGACAAGGACTGGATCAGGGGCCCTGGGAAGAGGCCACAGGACAGGGACCAGGTCAGGAGGCCTGGGAGGAGGCCACAGGACTGGAACAGGGTCAGGAGGCCTGGGAGGAGGCCACAGGACGGGAACAGGGTCAGGGGGCCTGGGAGGAGGCCACAGGACAGGGACTGGGTCAGGAGGCCTGGGAGGAGGTCACAGGACGGGAACAGGGTCAGGAGGCCTGGGAGGGGGCCACAGGGCTGGAACAGGTTTAGGAGGCCTGGGAGGAGGCCACAGGACAGGGACTGGGTCAGGAGGCCTGGGAGGAGGCCACAGGGCAAGGACCGGTTTGGGGAACCTGGGAGCTGGCCACAGGGCAAGGACCGGTTTGGGGGACCTGGGAGGAGGCCACTGGACAAGGACTGGGTCAGGGGCCCTGGGAAGAGGCCACAGGACAGGGACCGGGTCAGGAGGCCTGGGAGGAGGCCACAGGACTGGAACAGGGTCAGGAGGCCTGGGAGGAGGCCACAGGACGGGAACAGGGTCAGGGGGCCTGGGTCAGGAGGCCTGGGAGGAGGTCACAGGACGGGAACAGGGTCAGGAGGCCTGGGAGGGGGCCACAGGGCTGGAACAGGTTCAGGGGCCCTGGGAGGAGGCCACAGGACAGGGGCCAGGTCAGGAGGCCTGGGGGAGGCCACAGGACGGGAACAAGGTCAGGAGGCCTGGGAGGAGACCACAGGACAGGGACTGGGTCAGGAGGCCTGGGAGGAGGCCACAGGACAGGGGCGCAGGAGACCTGGAGGAGGCCACAGATCAGGAACAGGGTCAGGGGCCCTGGGAGAGGCCCTAGAGGCGAGACCTGGAAGGCTCTGGCGGCGGGGCCGATGGAGGTGGCGCCATAGGAGGCTCTAGAGGCGGAGGCCTGGAAGGCTCTGGAGGCGGAGCCGTAGGAGGCTTGGGAAGCGGAGCCCAGGAAGGCTCGAGAGACTTGAGGAGCGGAATCCTAGAGAGCCCGGGAGGCGGAGCCGTAGGAGGCTCTGGAGGTGGAGCTGTAGGAGGCTCTGGAGGTGGAGCCGTAGGACGCTTGAGAGGCGGAGCCCTAGAAAGCTCAGAAGGCTCTGGGAGCAGAGGCGTAGGAGGCTCGGGAGGTGGAGCCGTAGGAGGCTCGGGAGGAGGAGCCATAGGAGGCTCGGGGAGAAGGGCCGTAGAAGGCTCGAGAGGCTTGAGGGGCGGAGCCCTGGAAAGCTCAGAAGTCTCTGGGAGCAGAGACTTCTGACACAACGTCGAAGTGAGCGACAGACGGGGAACTGTAAATTCTCGATTGTAAATATATGTTTAAATATGTTTTAACTGGGTTTTCATTCACTTTACAAATCAATATATTTTGAGACATGTAAACCTATATGTTTTTAAAACAGTTAGATTGACATGGTTACTTTTCATATATTGGTTGATAAATAGTAGCATGTTAACACAAAACTTGAAAAATAAAATAATTTGATATAGGCTAGTACCGGCTGATATTTTATTTGTTAGACAAATTACTTTGAACAAAATCCAAATCAGCCATCTTCAGTATCTACAGGCTCAAAGAATATATAAAATGTAAATATCTGAACTCCAATAGTATTTAAAAGTCCCTCCGTCAAGGGTAGTGAGAGCGGACGAGCGAGGGAGTCGAACTCCATGACTTCGTCAGCTCATCATGCACCTCCGGGAATTAAGGAACCAGTGGCTGTGAGCACCACCCCAAATCCAGGAACCAATCGTCTAGCCACGAGGGCTGAGGGGAGGATGGAGGTTTCCAGCCCAGCTCGACACTCATGGTGGCCCGGGTAAGCATAGCAGACAGCTCGGCGTTGGGCTCAGACTGGGACGGCACATACCCTGGCATTAGCCCAGTCAAGTCCTCAGCATCGGAGTCCGCCAAAACGCTAACCGATGCATAGACTGGCCGTAAGGCAAGCCGGTCTCATCTTGGAACCGGATGGGGGCAAACGAGCATGCTGGGGAATGGGTGGTCCGCAGGGATTTACCCGGTGTAACCGGGCCCATTAAATTCCCAAAATTGCCTCCAGCACCAGCCGCGCAGGTCCTATACCCATGGGTAGAAGGCACAAAGAAGGAAAGCCACGTCCGCAACGTTGCCATGGTCATGTTCTCGCAGTGAGAACACAAGCCGTCCACAAATGCTGCCTCTGTTTGATCTCTGCCCAGACACGAGAGGCAGCGCCCATGGCCGTCAGAAGTGGAGAGATAATGACCGCATCCAGGAATGACACAAAGATGGAAGGGCATTTTAAAAAAGACGTTCAATGTCAATGTGTGGACTCTTTTAGAGAAATATATATACTATTTTAGAGGGTTGTGGAAGCGCACATGGGCGTAGTCTGTACTAGCGTGCAGAAGAAAAGAAAAGTAGCTGAAATGCGATGTATTTCGAACAGCGTATGCGCTTTAGAGGTGAGTAGAACAGCAGTGGGTTTTACTCAGCTCACTGAGTAACTGTCAAACATGGTTACTGTTTTTTAATGGGGGTAAAATACAAAATGAATACTGCTAAATGCATTCTAGAATCATGTCATTATAGTGTCTCTTTTTGTTTATGATTTGTTTTATGTACTGAATGCATACTCTAGTTTGAAATAAGATAATAGGGAACAAATAAAAAATACTTTAAAACAAACATTTAACAGCCTAGTTGTCAAAAGTGTGTACCATTCATTTTTTTATATTAAAAGAGTATTCTGCAACCTGTATAAACTATTATAAAATTATACAATTAAAGAGTGGTGGAAACCTGTTGATGATAATATTTAATTGTTATGCTATTACATTGGTACTCAGTCAAATTAAATGTAATATGAGGATGTGATCATGTCAAAGAAAATACCAGACTGACAGAATTACATCCTGTATCTGTTAACTGAAATAATCCTAACAACTGACCGTTTTAGAGACCACACTGGCTTTGATCAATGCTGCAGCTCTCCAAAGAATATTTTCTAGTTGTCACTAAAAAGTTTGTGTCAAAAGTTAGCCCATACATTTTTACAAATAAAGATTACGGAGGAAAATTTTGCTTTTTTGTTGGAATGTACTTCTTAGGTAGAAACTATTGTCTTAATGATTGTATTTTGGGCTGTGTCATTTGTCATACACTTTGGAGGACAATGTGACCAGTAGTATTATGCACCTTGTGTCAAAAAATGATTGATGACGTAATTGGTTCACCTTTGACCTTTGCATCCTGTCCCGCCCACTCCCCACCCTGGCAGATGTTCAGGATGTGATGTGAAATGTTTGGTCAGCGGTTGTGTACAGGAATTAGTATGAAGTGTCTGTTCTGATACCCCCATCTGTGTATTTAAAAAGAGTAGACAAAATATTAATCTTTAATGATGTACAATGTTTAATGGAAAACTGAGATAATAAAATAATGTATGGTATAAGAATTGTTTTCTCTCATTTATTTATTGATATGTTTTTCAAAAACAATGATAAAGTAATGGGTGTGGGTCAATTTATTTGTTATTATAATTGTAAGACATAAAAAGTGTTTATTAGGTTTAAAATGTGTTTAAATGATGTGTCTTTAATGGGTTGCAATGCTTGATGACAAACTTAAGGTTTTATTTTTACCAGAGGCTAAAATGTATTTCTAAACAGTGACTGAAGCAAACTCAAAGACAGTCGTTCACTTTAAAATGATGAAAAAAAAAAAATGTTTTACAAAGACAAAAGGATTATTTACTTTTTTTAAACCAGAGGCTAATACGTGTTTTAAACAATGTATTTCTAAACAGTGACTGAAGCAAACTCAAAGACAGACGTTCACTTTAAAATGATGAAAAATGGTTTATCAAAATTATTCTTTGGCAAACAGGGTTATTTTTACTAAACACAATATTTCATTTTAGTTGTACCGCTAACAAAATGTCTTACATTTTAAACGAAATAGTATGCGATATAAAACACATCTATTCTGTTCTGTTCAGTCCTTTCACGAACGCGTAAAACTCGTAAACGCGTAAACACTGTTAATTTCACGTCAGCATTTTCGCTTAGTAAGTGTGTGTGTGTGTGTGTGTGTGTGTGTGTGTGTGTGTGTGTGTGTGTGTGTGTGTGTGTGTGTGTGTGTGTGTGTGTGTGTGTATTTATCACATTGTGGGGACCAAATGTCCCCATAAGGATAGTAAAACCCGAAATTTTTGACCTTGTGGGGACATTTTGTCGGTCCCCATGAGGAAAACAGCTTATAAATCATACTAAATTATGTTTTTTGAAAATGTAAAAATGCAGAAAGTTTTCTGTGAGGGTTAGGTTTAGGGGTAGGGTTAGGTTTAGGGGATAGAATATAAAGTTTGTACAGTATAAAAACCATTATGTTTATGGAAAGTCCCCATAAAACATGGAAACACAACGCGTGTGTGTGTGTGTGTGTGTGTGTGTGTGTGTGTGTGTGTGTGTGTGTGTGTGAGCGTGTATTTATCACTTTGTGGGGACCAAATGTCCCCATAAGGATAGTAAAACCCGAAATTTTTGACCTTGTGGGGACATTTTGTCGGTCCCCATGAGGAAAACAGCTTATAAATCATACTAAATTATGTTTTTTGAAAATGTAAAAATGCAGAAAGTTTTCTGTGAGGGTTAGGTTTAGGGGTAGGGTTAGGTTTAGGGGATAGAATATAAAGTTTGTACAGTATAAAAACCATTATGTCTATGGAAAGTCCCCATAAAACATGGAAACACAACGTGTGTGTGTGTGTGTGTGTGTGTGTGTGTGTGTGTGTGTGTGTGTGTGTGTGTGTGTGTGTGTGTGTGTGTGTGTGTGTGTGTGTGTGTGTGTTTTAAATAATAATTTAAAACAGTAACATGTGTTAAATTGATAAAGCGTTTTGGGTTTGTGTCACGACGCGTAATGTGATGACCCTGTGGAATCGTGTTTTTTAAAGTAATTATTTAAACAAGACGGCGTCTGATCACTGTTAGATACGAGAGACAGGTTATTTAGCGCTCCATCTGGTGGTGATCTTTTCACGCCACAAATTAAACAGAAGCTGTCACCTGTTCATAGCTTAAAACCATTACAGGCATTTTTTATATATATATATAAATTCCTGTCTTTAAAAATGTCACCTCTTAGGAAATATTTTTAAAATGTTAAGGCATTCAAGCGTAGATCAAACATACCAAAGCTGTTTTATTCAGTTCTAAAATAGTTTTTAACTAAACACACATTCAAGAAATCGTTAACTCAATTAATGTTTTGTACTGCATATCGGGTTTAATAAATATCCGTTCGTCTACTAAAATAAATAAAAACAATCAATAATAGTCTAATTAAAAACAACTATTGAGTTAAATCACAAGACAAAATATAATTCGTTAAATATATGGAAGCAAAATTAGATCAATTGTTGTCTAATCTAAGGGAAGTGTAGGCCTATTCATTGTTTTTACCAGAGGCTAAAATGTGTTTCTAAACAGCGACTGAAGCAAACTCATTCACATGTTCACTTTAAAATAATGAAAAACGAGATCATCCGGCTTGACAGATAATGGGTCTGTTAATTTCACAATTCGACATTTTCGCTTAGGTCGTATGTGTGTGGTTTTAAATAACGATTTAAACAGTAACATGTGTTTTGAGTCTGTTAGCTAGATAAGGATGTGACGTTGTGAGTGAACGGTTTGACAGATAATGGGTCTGTTAATTTCACAATTCAGCATTTTCGCTTAGGTCGTATGTGAGTGGTTTTAAATTATTATTTAAAACAGTAACATGTGTTTTGAGGCTGTTAGTTAGATAAGGATGTGACGTTGTGAGTGAACGTGGTGTTTTAAATAAATAGGCCTACATATCCAAGAAATTGTTTACTCAATTAATGTTTTGTAGCCTACTGCATATCTTGGATAATAAATATCCGTTCGTCTACTAAAATATATAAAAACAATCAATAATAGACTAATTGAAAACAACTAGTGAGCTAAATTAGGCTACAAGACAGAAAGCCTTGCATTCGTAGCCTATATGGAAAGCAAAAGGAGATCAATTGTTGTCTAGTCTAAGGGAAGTATATTTTTCTGTTGAGAATTATATAAAAGAGCCATGAATAAAATGTGTTTTAAACTTATAAGGTATTTTGAGTTTGTCGCGGTGCATCAAGAACCCCAGATTTAAACAGAAGATGGCGTCAGATAGCTGTGGTGTGATTGAGAACTCATGACACGACATGTTGAGGGGGATCCCTTTTAAATTATTATATGTAGGCCTAACATTGTATGGATGTTGTCTGTCTCTGCCCCCAGTGCGGGAACTGTATTGGGAAAGGGATCAGGGAAGGGGGAGGCAGGGCCGGATTTACCACCGGGCCGATTGGGCCGGTGCCCGGGGGCCTCCGACCTCTAGGGGGCCTCCAAGACCCCACTAACTGTGTGGCCTCATCCTTTTTTGTAATTTTTTTCTTAGTATTAAATTAAATTAAAATTCATGAATGCGTGTGTAATTGTGCGTATGTGTGTTAACAATAATTTATTTACATGCAAAAAGTATCATGATCAGTTTTTCGGCTGTGTCGGATGATGACGAGTCAGGTTACCGCGGAAACTGTTGATAGCAGCAAAACAGGCGGTAGAAGATAGTGTGAAAAACAGAGAGTTGAGGACATCGAAAAAAACAAACAAAATGGATAAAAAACGGTGGAGCAGCGGAGCCACAAAACGTAAAGCTAAAAAGGAGAAGGATAGCAGAGAGGTTTTAATTAGGAGTAATATTCCAGCCATCTCTACTTTTTTCAAAAGTCGGCTCGACGAAAATAAAGAGACTGGCGGCGCCGGCGCCTGCGGTGATGCTGAGTTTAGCACAATATCCAGCTTTGCTATTATAGATGAACCTGAGCATCAGCACCAGCACCAGCACGACAGGACAGAGAACCCCAGGCCGCCTGGAGTGACAGACACCTATTCAAATGCCTCCCCACCACCACAGTCTCCGACTCCGCTTGAGACCGAAACCGAAGCTGGTGCTGAAGGCGGCAGAGACCCGGCGGTGACTTGCATTACCAGTTTGACCGCCTCAAAATGTAGGCATATCTATTACCTTTTCCCCTTATTAAAAACCCTGATTATTAGATGCCCGGATCTAGGGAATTGGTTGATGAAACATTGATTAAAATTAAGATTTAAATGAATACAAAACGAAATTCACTTTAAAGAAAGTCTTTGTGCTTTCTGTTTGAGGTCTCTGTGAAAACGTTTTAAAGCATTCTTTTACTTTTAGTGCCGCTTTCAGAGCGGTCACGTCCGTAACGGAGAACTGTCACGTCCGTAACATTTTTTTCCTCATAAATGCGAACACGAAAAATAAAATAAAATGAATATTTTATTCTGTGGAGACTGTCAATCCTTCTTCATCCGGTGCCGGTGGGTACTATTACTTTTGATTTGCGCAGTGTAATTCTCTGAATTGATTGCTCTGCTACCAGCCTCTGTCACGTTACAACCTAGTATATCGTTGATCATATGTTTCTCCGTAAAAAAAAAAAAACAGACTGTACAGACATGACTATAGTTATTCTTAGTTATGTTATTAGCCTGTATTTTCATAGATTTTAATCTGCTTTTATTCCAATAAATTCTGTTGATTTTGTTCTGTGATGGTTTCCATTTTGTCTTTTGTTTTATAGATATTTATAGATCTCTTTTGCTGTCACAGTTAACATCTCAAGAAATGGAGTTGGTGTTTTTGGTTTTAACTAAAGAAAAACGAGGAAAGGAAAAAGAAAAAGAGGAGAGGAGGAGGAGGAGGAGGGGCCTCCAAGATTTTGTGCCCAGGGGCCTCTGCTTCCTAAATCCGTGCCTGGGGGGAGGGTGTTGTCATATGGGGGTGCGGTGAATTGGGTAAAACTGTGAATGAATTGAGTGGATCTTAAGTTCGATGTTGTGTTTTTATAACGTGTGCTGTGCATCGCAGTATTTGTATTGCAGCCTGGACTTATTAATCTGATATTTAATAAAGTAAACTGTCTTTGTGAAATAGTCTGAGTGGTTGTGTGATTTATCTACTGGCATTGACAAGTAATGAAATAACATAACTGTTACACTTGCAAAAGATTTGACAAATGCAATGTACGTTTAACAACACGTCTTAAACATGAGAGACAAAAGCGGGGTTATAAAAGCAATGGAGACATGAGAACATTGAATTGAATCTGAAGCGTTATAGAGAGAGAATGCCAAACGATGTGCAAGTTCTCGATATGTGACTGATGAAAATGATAGAATTAAACTTAAAAAAGTACAATGATCAGAACTATGCAACCAACAAGCAACATCGTAGGCTATCAACGTAAAAGAACAGAACGACAGAAGTATGCCAATATCAAACAGCTACAAAGGATATAACTATTTCTTCTTTTCGTTGTAAAAAAGCAGGCTGAACGGTGTGTTGTTTACACTTTCAAAACCATATGTTTTTTTTTTTTTTACTTCTGTAAGGGGTTAAACCGTTTCATTAGGTAATACGATGTTTATACACGTGTATTATTCGGTAGTCAATCTAAAAATATTTTATTTTAAGCCATAGTAAAAAACTCATTACATTACATGGGGTCTTCAGATTTGAAAACACAACCCATTTAAAACAGACAGTGTATTTTGTGTGCAAGCGTCACAGTTGAGACATGCAGCGGGTGTTTAACACGTGCCATTACACTCGTTTAAATGGCATTTATTTTCAAAAACAGTATTTTAGCAAACAGTATGTTACTAAAACGCAAAGTTTTTTATTTTTTATAGAATTCTGACTACATTTTTATTTTAACTATGAGATAAAATGCAGCAAAACACACATCCATTTAAATATGAACAAATAGTTTAACAAAAATAAAAGTTTTGTGTTTTGAATTATATTACTAAACACGATAAAGCATTTCACATAGTTTAAATGTATCTTTAACATGTGTTGTCTTGCATTTTTCTTTTGACAAAGAGAAGTGTTTTTAAACATTAGATTGTCTAACATATCTCTAGCATTACCCCTTTAAAGATGCTGAACAAAAAAACATAAAATGTATTTAAAACTTGTATTTAAACAAAGAGCATTTTAAATGAAATACCATACATTCATTGTAAAATGTAACAAAGATTCTGAAATTTTTCCACTCAAAGCCTCATTTTTCCACCCAAGAATCGATACTGAGCTCTTACAGGAAGTCAGAGGTCTGGGGTGGGAGGTTTTCAGAATACCCACACACCCCCCTGATCAGACCTAATGGTGTCTGTCTTGTGTGATTCTGTTCAGCAAAACAATATGGTGCCATGAGTTTCCTGGTGTTTTATGGTTTGCTTTCATTGAAAAGCATGGTGACAACCAAAAGTGTGAAAGAACGGAGATAAAAGGGTTTATTTTGTTATAAAAGTTTTTCTTTTTACCCATCAAGTGTTCCATGTAATGTTGTGAAACATGGTAGAGATGTGGTTAAAGAAGTATTGCTCTTTGTAATACAGGCATCAATTAAATGTAATTACTTAAAAGAATAGAAAGTTTTTAGAAATCACTTGCTAAATCAATAGTTCAAATTCAGAGGTTTTTATAGTATGCTGTACACAGTTATCATAAAACCCATGTAAATTCAAGTGGGAACATTTCAAATAAATGGGGTGCTAGCATACTGGACAACAATCAAATGACTTGTGATATACACACACAAGATATTTGAACACTAATTCACACCCTGAAACTACATTCATGGTACTGTTACGTCAGTGGGGTGTCAAACACAAATGCCAAGGCTGAGTTTATTTTGACACTCATATTTTTGGTATTAATTTACTAATTCCTGGATCAAACCCCACACTCAGAAACGTGTACATGTAAACAAAAATGTGTACTGTTGTGATGCCAACTGATCATCGCTTTACTGATTTTTATTTCAAGAAAACCACAAAGTCTACCAATAACTGATGAAGTAACATGATTACAGGACTGCATTTACTCACAAAAGTTCCTCTATTGCCACAATTGGATTTTTGTTTGTTGTAGAGTTATCCTCATTTGTAAATAGTTATTTGTTTAAATGTTGCGATATATTCTAGTTTACAAAGATGTCAGTTTTAACACACACACACACACACACACACACACACACACACACACACACACACACACACACACACACACACACACACTTTAAAGTTAAGTATCATTATAATATCAAATTCACAATGATCAGTCCTTCTATACATTACACTAATGTACATAAGTACATTAACTTTGTAGTACGTTGACTGAACCACAATAAATGTTTCTTCAAACTGGAATAAAATAATTTGCCAGAGTGCCGTTTAAACATCTCATGTTTGACGTAATCAACTAAAGTTGTTTTCCCTGAAGACCCGTAAGAAGAGTCGTTTTTACAGGCTATTTGTTAAAAGCGTCCTGTTGTGTGTAATGGTTGTATCAGATTATCACACCATACAAACACTTACTAACTACACACATGCACAAACACTGTACTCTGTACACAGATTTTAAAATTTTAGCAAAGATTTTAGCAAATAGATTAAAGAAAATGTTTACCTAATATTATTGAAACAAATCAGGCATATGCGATTGAAGGAAGAGATATAACAGACACAGTTTGTAGCATAAGGGACGTGGTGAGCTACATGATGGCTGAGGGTAAAAGGGGATAAGTCTGGATCTAGAAAAAGCCTTTGACAGAGTGGAGCATGAGTTTTTATTTGAGATTTTAGGAAAATTTGTGTTTGGGAAGAATTTTATAAAGTGGATACAAATTTTATATAAAGGGGCTAAAAGTCAAGTAAAGTGCAAGGGGTTTTTAACAGGGGTTTTTAATATCTCCAGATCAATTAGACAAGGATGTCCGTTATCGGCACAGTTATACAGTTTAGTGGCAGAGTCTTTGGGGTTGGCAATAAGGGCTGAAAAGGAGATCAAAGGGGTTGTTTTAGGAGAGAATGAAGAGATACAAAAAATGTATCAATACGCAGATGACACAACTTTAATAGTGAACGATGTTAAAAGTGTTAGAAAAGCTATGGAATTATTACAAAGATACTGTAAAGGATCCGGGGTGAGAATAAATATACAGAAAACGGTGTACATGAAAATAGGGGAGGTGAGAATATTGAAAAATTGTTTCCTTTCAAAGAAGAAGAGGGCTTAAAGATTTTAGGTGTAAGAATTGGGAAAAATGAAAGAATGATGAGGGATCTAATGTGGGGAAGAAGTGGTTGGGAACATAGAAAGAGTTTTAAATTTCTGGAAACAGAGAGAGTTAACCCTAAAGGGAAAGGTCTTGGTCTTGAATGCTCTTAGCGAAGGTGTGGTATGTGCTGGGAGTCACACCGATATCAGTATGGGTGGGGAAAAGAATAAAAGCTGTAATTTTAAACTTTCTCTGGGATTCAAAACCCTCCAAAATAGCATACGAAACGATAATAGGGGGCGGTGGAAGAAGGAGGGCTAGGGTTACAGGACCCAGAATTAAAGAAAAAAAGTTTTAGGGTTAAGACAGTAAGAAAGTTTTTAGATTATGAAAATCAGGCAGAATGGAAGAAGATGATGAAGGTGTTTTTAAATAAATGTGGAAATATGGGAATGGGGTCTGATATTTTATGTATGAAACTGAAACGACACATGATTACTGAAATACCAGAATTTTATGCAGAAGTACTGGAATCATGGGGTAAATTTAAAAAACATGTATGCATAAAGCCGAAAGGGAGGGTGCAGTTTTTAAATCAACCATTGTTCTTAAATGAGAATATTTTATATAAGGAGAAAGTATTGTATTTTAAACAGTGGATTAACGCAGGTTTTAAAAGAATAAAAGATGTTTTATATGAAGTAAAAGATGGATTCTTACCTTTTTATGCAATTTTAGATGAGGTGAAGGGGGTTGAAGAGGTAGTTAACGTGAAGGTATTAGAAAAACAATACGAACAAATAAAGGAGGCAATGTTTTGAGAAAGGAAAGGAGGGGGATGAAGAAAACAGCTGTTTAACCATTACAGAAATAAAAGAACATATGGTTTGTAGCTGTTTTTTAATTATAATATTATTGAATGTATTAGTTTATTTTTAGTAGGCGATTGCATGTGAAGAAACGACGATTAAATTACAATATTAATATGTTTATTTAAAAACTATTTTAGAACTGAATAAAGCAACATTGGTATATTTGCTAGTTTAATCTATGCTTAAATCATTTAAAATTACTTTTTGTTTTTGTTGTGAAATATTCAGAGATCAAAGATTTAAATTGACACTTCGAAATCTTGTTATCAGCCCCCCAAATCATTTCCCCATGAGCGTACACTATTCCCTCCGATCAGCACCCCTGGGGTCTTCACCGTGTCATGACATGCTCTCAAGATCTCGCCGCCGGTGGTCATTAACTTAAAGCTGTGAAATGATGGATTATACTGACCCCTCAGAGCACGACGCCCTCGCAGGGTCATAAAAAACTGACTACAAGACACTGGACAATCGGTTTTAAATAGGTCTGATCAGTTTCTGGAGAATTACACATAATGCCTTAACATCATGTCCCCATTTAACATACCGCATGAGAGCAGGATGCCCCCACACACATGCTTCCTAAGAGAAATGATGTTTGTGAATTAACAGAGGGCTTACACTCCACCCACCGGAGGGTCTTGTCCAGGGGCGATTCTAGGGTCAGAACTTTAGGGGTGCTGAGCACCCAATGAGCCCCACTGCCACAACCCACCCTCTTTTCACACACACACAAAAAAAATATGTCTATTGAAAAATAACTTTATCATTTTAACATTGGTTCAACTAACTCCAAAATCCAGATTTTTTGTTCTTTTTTTGAGACCTTATCAGAGCACCAGCTTAATTGTGAGAGTTCACACAGACATCCCCCTGTAACAAACACAAAACCTTCTTCACTGAGCTGGTTTTCCTGACCGTTAACACCATGTGCCTCCTTTTGTATCAACAGTCATCAGATTGGTTAGATTAGATTCAACTTTATTGTCATTGAACAAAGTAACAGGTATGGACAACAAAATGTAATTCCCTCTCATCCCTTATGGACTCTCCCTGTTGTTTTCCTCCTCCTTTATTATGAAAAAATGTGGTGTAAAATAATGTTACAAAAAGTAAATGTAATATAGGCTACTTAATCCCAATAAGTTAGTATAGGAGTATGAGTAGTTACTGTTTTGCTTGCCACTATTCACTATATGTCAATTTATTGTTGTTGTTTCCTCACCTGGTTCTTCCTGCATGCTCTCCCTTTCCCTTTCTCCTTCTCCATCTCCCTCTCTTTCCCTTGGCACTGACAATCATACACAAATATATTGTAGGCAGGAGAGTTGAGGTCAGTTTGTCATGTCACAAAAATGTTATGGAGACCATTTACAGATTCTATATGATCAAAAGGCACACAGAGACGTGCCATTTTAAATGTCTTTATTATTATTATAATTGGGCTTAGAAACTTTTTTAAATCACAAATTCCTTTCACAAGAGAAGCTGTATTCTCCATTGTGGGTTTGAAATAAATAAAAGCAGGGGACCATTGCCTAGATAAGTAATTCGATACAACAAC
Organism: Xyrauchen texanus; assembly: GCF_025860055.1. Lineage (NCBI taxonomy): Eukaryota > Metazoa > Chordata > Actinopteri > Cypriniformes > Catostomidae > Xyrauchen > Xyrauchen texanus. Next base: position 4,309,747 of record NC_068284.1, read on the forward strand.
AGATAGCTGGTTTGCATTATCTGTTACTTTAGCTTAACACTTTTCAGAAGAACAAAAAAAACAAAAAATCAAGACAGAGGTCAATATGGACTGTCCCTAGTCTCTCACCTGAATCTGTCTTTTTTCTTTTAAAGAACTGTCGTATGTCCATTGCTCACTGGCAGGCCACACACACACACACACACACACACACAGAGAGAGAGAGAGAGAGAGAGAGAGAGAGAGTAATGCTAGGAGTTCAGGAGTTAAGCCTGGTTCAGGTTAAATCCTCTGTGAGTGAGGAATGAATAAATACAGCAAAAGAAAAACATTAAACTTGCTTTTATTGTCTAGTTTGATAGTCAGCCACAACTGAAAAATAACTTTATTGTCATTGTGCAGAGAACACTTACAGAGCCAATGAAAATGCAGTTGTTTTCGCATATCCCAACTAAGCCGTGGTCAGCCATGAAACAGCTTCCCATACCAGGGAAAATTCCAGTGTTTTTGGACAGAGAGTATGAAAGAATGCAAATTTAAAATGTATTAAAAAAATATTGGATAAAAACAAATACTTTAACATATTTATCTCTGTTACTTGTATAGCAAATACCTATTAAACTGATTTGAGTATACTGAAAAGGTGTACATGTTATGATTAAAAAGTGAAATATAAAATTCCTTATCATTATTATTATTATAAAAAATAAACATAATGGGGAGTATGCGCTTAAAAAACATATAAACATGTCAATTAAATAATCAGTGTAAGTACATTTGTTTTAGCATATATATTTATAAAGAAGACCTTTTGGATCCCTAAAAAAGTGCTTAATCATGGTTGGGAAGTGTAACGTTGTAGCCCCTCCCCACTCATTTCAGCGGCTGGTAGGGAACTCCTCCGCCCCTGGCAGTGGCCCTGACCGCTCCAGCCATTCGGTTAGGAGCCCCTTCTCCCCTCGCGGTCGGTGGCCGTCCTCCGCTTCCAGGTGGCCGGGCTCCTCGTCCCTTTGCAGATGGCCGTGGCTGCTCCGTTGGGGTGGACGGTAGTGGCGAGAACTCCACTACGGCGTATCCCTCCTCCTTCCCGGGTTTCAGCACCAGTGTAACGTTCAATGGAAAGGAGGAGGCGAGAACCGGCTTGTCAATCTAAATAATATTTTAATGATAAACTTAAACAAACACAAACACACACATGATGGACATGTCCGTAAATGATCTCTTTCTCCCGTACAACCCTCCGCAGTCGGCCCTTATCCCTCTCAGAGGCTTGATTAGCCTGATAAGGGACCGGGTGTGTAGAATCACAACCCGGCCCCGCCCTCCGCCCAGCCACAGGAAGTTAATTTTATTATAACCACTTGTTAAAAGCAAATATTCTATGGCATGGGCAAGCAAAGACGTTGACTACCACCCCAGGAGTCGCGAGTTCGAATCCAGGGCATGTCGAGTGACTTCAGCCATGCTTTCTAAGAAACCAATTGGCCCGGTTACTAGGGTTCCGTCCTAGGTCACTATAAAGTGGTTCCCACTCAGTGGGGTGAGTTGTGCGTGGATGCCACAGTGAATAGCGTGAGCCTCCATGGTAACATGCTCAGCAAGCCATGTGATAAGATGCACAGGCTGACTGTCTCAGAAGCGGAGGCAACTTAGATTTGTCCTACACCACCTGGATTTTGGCAAGTCAGTGCTCAACCACGAGGAATCAGATGGCATGCCAAATTACGGAAAAAACGGTAGAAAAAAATAAAAAAACAAATATTTTATTTAATCCTCTAACATTTTAAATGTCATGTAGATCTCACTCAAAACAGGCGAGTACTAACACTTAAACACTTGCATTTTTCTTTTTTAAATAGAATCACTAAAATAACTGTTTCCTTATTTTGACCACATACATAAAACCACCTTCTCCTCGTTTTATTTTAATGCACATAAGCAACAGATCATTGAAATATTCACTGCGAAAATCTCATTCAACACGATACATCAGATAATGTTTGTTCATCTTCTATTGCTCTCTCGAAGCTGTGTTGGAGAAGCGACACTAGGGGTCTATCTTGAGCACCGAAATATGCCTCTGACCTATGAAAAAAGGCCAATGAGAAGTTGGCAGACAGTATTTGCATACCCCGCCCCCAGACATACGGGTATTTAAGTGGTGTGAATACGGTGAGTTCATTCAGAAAATTTATTCGGAGCCGATGGTAGTGCATGCAGTCTGCTGCGAGTCACACACACCAGATCCTGCTTTTTCCTCTGACGATCTGCATGCTGTTGGATTGACGGCGCATAACAGCGGCTTTCTCCTTCTTGCACGGCTGTGCATTGTTGCCCCTGGGCACTTCGACAGCACAGACAACTCGAAAGAGTTATTCTAAAAAGAGTGATTTTATTTAAAAGTGTAATTTCCTCTAAAAGAGCACAAAACAGCGGCGTTGAACGTCCTTTTCAGGACGCGTCTTTATAAAGATGCCTTTCCGCCCCTGTGTTGTTCCTGGATGCGGTAGAGTGCTCTCCGCTTCAGACGGCCACAGGCGTTGTCTCATGTGTCTGGGCAGCGATCACACCGAGGCTGCGTTTGTGGATGGTTCATGCTCTCACTGCGAGAGCAAGACCATGGCAACGTTGCGGTCGCGGCTTGCTTTCAACAGAAAAGCTCGTTGACTACCGTCCGTGCTCGAGGTAACAGCGGCTCGCCTCACAGCCAGTCTGCCTATCCTCTCGAGCTCGAAGTGGATGAGCTCGCCGCTGCATCGGAGAGCGCGGCATCTGACGTAGAGTACTCCCCTGGGCTGCCGCTTTTGGGCCAGCATGCCCAGGCTGAGGCCGACGCGTAGATGACCGACATGCTTTCCCGGGCCGCCGTTAGCGTGGGGCTGGATTGGAACCCTCCATCCTTCCCACAGCCATCACGGCTGGATGACTGGTTCCTGGGGTCTAGGTGCCGCTCACAGCCTTGCACCCCCCTGGTCCCGTTTTTCCCTGAAGTGCACGATGAGCTGACGTCATCGTGGAGAGCACCCCTCTCCACTCATCACAGCGCCACTCGCTCATCCGCTCTCGCTACCCTCGATGGCGGAGCACTCCACAGGTACACGCCGATTCCCCAGGTGGGTAGGGTGGTTGCGCTCCACCTATGCCCCGAAAACCTGGCGGGGTCGCCCTGTACACCCCTCCAGGCCCTGTAGGACAGCATCCTCGCTTACCGGGACAGCATCCTCGCTTACCGCGAAGGCCTACAGCGCCGCTGGATGCGCCTCTTCCGCCCTGCACGCCATGGCCCTACTGCAAGTCCACCAGGCCAAGTCACTCAGAAACATGCACAAGGTCACAGCGCAGTCACTCGGGCAGGCGATGGCCACGCTCGTACTCCAGGAACGTCATCTGTGGTTAAACTTGGTCGAGATGCGTGAAACCGACAAGACTCGTTCCTGAACACCCCTGTCTCCCAGTTCGGCCTCTTCGGCGACACCGTCAAGCAGACAGAGGCCATCTCTCACATCATGCCCCGCCTACATCGGACCTCCTCCTCAGTCACGATCCCGCCTTCTGCCGTGCACGTGGAGCAAGTTAAGTGCTTTGAGTTTTTTGAGGCCTTGCCTCCCGACGCCACATTACCTGCTCCGCCCCGCTGCGAAGCCCCGCAGGGTACGTCCAAAATACTCTTCCCCTTGGTGCCCCTAGCACGGAGTTTGGAGGCGTGGCTTTCACTTCCCAACACGTCTCGCTGGCTGCGCCGGACCATTCCACTCGGTTACGCAATTCAGTTTGCCAGGCCCTCGCCCCCCTTCGCGGAAATCGCTACTCTTTTACTCAAAGACGCGATAGAGCCTGTCCCTCCAACTGAAATGAAGAAGTGTTTCTACAGCCCTTCATTGTACCCAAGAAAGGCGGCGGCTTACGACCGATCTTGGACTTGCGAGTTTTCAACCGGGCTCTGCACAAACTCCCATTCAAAATGCTCATGCAAAAACATATCCTGACTTGCGTCCGGCATCTAGATTGGTTTGCAGCGTGAAGGACGCGTACTTTCACGTCTCGATTCTGCCGCAACATCGACCCTTCCTACGGTTCGCGTTCGACGGCCAGGTGCATCAGTACAAAGTCCTCTCCTTCGGCTCTGTCGAAAGTCGCAGAGGCAGCCCTTGCCCCGCTCCGAGAAGCCGGTATCCACATACTCAACTATCTCGACAACTGGCTCATCCTAGCCTCCTCGCGAGAGTTACTATGAGCGCACAGAGACCAGGTGTTGACGTGTTGCGGCAGAGTGTTGCGGGCCAGGTGTAATAGCTCTTTTATTGAGAATGTGGGTACCGCAGCCCGAAGGGGGTGCGGCAAAGGAAATACATTCAACTGAGGATTCTCCTCCTGGCCCTCCACCGGGGACAGAGTGGTCTTCTTACCAGCTCCGGATCGAACGTCTTTGTCTCTGGGTTGGGCGTCTCAGGACCGCTTGGGAGCCTTTGGGGTCCTCGAAGGGGTCCGTAAGATGGGGGGGCGTGCACTTCCTGCGGGCGCTCGATGCAGGGGCTGAGAGCTGGGCCCGGGTTGATGCGGAGCTGCGTGTTTTTTGGAAGCCACAGGAGGACACCCTTGGCGAGCAGATGGAGTGTGACCCGTGGCGGCAGGTTTGCGGCGGGGCAAGATGTAAGGTATGGCCTCCATCTGCTTCTTCACCGCTGAGAACTGCTGGGTGAAGTCCTCGACGGTGTCGCCAAAAAGACCGAACTGGGAGACAGGTGCGTCAAGGAAGCGTGTCTTGTCCACTTCGCGCATCTCGACCAGGTTCAGCCATAGATGTCGTTCCTGAAAACGGCTGTGAGTGGTGCGCAGACCCGAGGAACCAATCATCCAGCCGAAGGCTCTGGGGAGGACAGAGGGTTCCAGTCCAGCCCCATGCTGACGGTGGCCCAGGCAAGCATGTCGGACATCTGGGCGTCAGCCTCAGACTGGGCGCGCTGGCCCGAAGGTGGCAGCCCAGTCGAGTCATCCACGTCAGACGCCGTACCGCTCTCCGATGCAGCGGCGAGCTCATCCAGCTCTGGGGGCTCTGGGATAGGTAGGCTGGCTGTGAGGCGAGCCACTGTTGCCTCGAGCCCAGACGGAAGTCAACGAGCGTGCCAGGGGCGGGTGGTTCGCGGGGGCGTACCCAGTGAAACCAAGCCGCTGCCATCCCCAAATCGCCTCCATCGCAAGCCGGGTCGTCCTCAATCCCGTGGGAAGAAGGAGTGACATGGGGGGAGGCTGGAGTGGCGTTCCTTCTGAGGAAGGAAAGCTGCGACCGCAACATTGCCATAGTCATGTTCTCGCAGTGAGAACATGAGCCATACACAAACGCTGCCTCGGTGTGATCGCTGCCCAGACACACGAGACAGCGCCTGTGGCCGTCAGGAGCGGAGAGCAATGTACCGCATCCAGGAACTACACAGGGGCAAAAGGGCATCTTTATAAAGACGCGTCCTGAAAAGGACTTTCAACGCCAGCTGTGTATATGCTCTTTTAGAGAAAATCACTCTTTTATACAACACTCTTTTTAGTATTGCGCTGTCGAAGCGCCCAGGGGCAAACTGCACTGCCGTGCAGAGAAGGAGAAAGCCGCTGATGTGCGCCATAGATCCAACAGCAGATTTGACCCGAGGTAGAGGAACAGGTGTGTGACTCGCAGCTCGCTGCATACATGACCATCGGCTCCGAAGAAAATTTCTGAATGAAACAGACGCATTTATAAAGGCGGGGGCCTTTATACCCGTATCTCCGGGGGCGGGACATGCAAATTCTGTCAGCCAACTTCTCATTGGCCTTTTTTCATAGATCAGAGGTATATTCGGCACTCAAGAGAGACCCCTAGTGTCGCTTCTTCGACACAACATCGAAGTGAGCGACAGACGGGGAACTATAGTTTGCCCATATGAAATCTATGGAGTGGTTAAATGAGTTTTAATGACTTCAACCTAAGTGTATGTAAACTTCTGACTTCAACAGTATACTGTATCACATGTGTTACCCTGATGATGTTTTGTGTTTAGGTTAGTGACACTTCAGTGTCTCTACATGTGTATAATTTATTGCTCCAATTAGGGTCACTGTGGCCTTTTGTTGTTACTATTTTAAGTAAATAAATTTTATATCATCTAACTATAAAAGGTAGTGAACCGTAAAATATAAAGACATCAAAATTACTTCCCATGAAGCCTGAAACGTGCTCACCATTTCTTTTACGGTCAATTTCTGGCAACCCCAGCTGCCGTTATTTTATTGTACATTTAACAGAATTGTTTTTACAGTGTATGAAAAAACAAATGACAAAATGTGCCCCTAGAAAATTTTAAGCTCTTTCTCTAAATACTTAACTTTCATATATTATTTATTTATTTTACTTTTCTCCTAGGTTCTGTTGTTCAGGCATGATATAATTCCTCATAGTATTGTTCGACAAATGAAAACATCACCTGGCCCATCCAACCTGCTATGACCCTTGGTTATGCTAATAATGTGATGCTTCCAGGGCTCAGAATCGGGGACAATCATCAGATGGCACTGCATGTTCAGAGCTCAGCATCAACACAAGACCCTTCCCAGATGAAAATAAAAACTATAATCATAGAATGTTTCACTTATATAAGAATGACTACATTTTATGCAAAGATTCAGGTATGTTAATTTCGAGATATTTTCAATTGTTTTAAACAATATATAGCAGTAACTCTCAAACTGTGTCTTTCCACTGCAGCTACATGGCATTGACAAGCAGATCAATTACATTTACGCATTTGGCAGACGCTTTTATCCAAAGCGACTTACAGTGCCCTTACTACAGGGACAATCCCCCCGGAGCAACCTGGAATTAAGTGCCTTGCTCAAGGACACAATGGTGGTGGCTGTGGGGATCAAACCAGCGGCCTTCTGATTAACAGTTATGCGCTTTAGCCCACTACGTCACCACCAGATCACAGCGTGCTGTGTATTGTACGATGTGCAGAAAGGGACTGATTCGAATCACTGAAGCCATTTCTGTAGGTAGCCAATGCGTACAAGTTGCGTGACGTAACTTTAATAGTCAAAGGGTTACCTATTCATACATTGTCAGCTCACAGCCGATTTGTCTAAAAATATTTTGCATATAACAAACCGCAAAGCATGTCATTAGCTTTACATCATTTGACCATAATATATTGCATGTCATATAACATTAATATTCTTGAAATAAATACCTGAAATTAAAATAATTTTGAAAAGTCATTGCTTTCTATCATCTTTCATGTCGACACGTCCCTTAAAATGTAACACTTTAAAACAAAAAGTTCAGATCCTCCCAAAGGGATTGTGCATGCTTTCATCAAAAAGACTTTGATGTGAAACCGGATGTAGGTTTATTATTTTACTGTGTGTGCTTTATTTCCTGTTAAAGTTTCTCAGTGTAAGCTGCGACCACTAGCCTGACAAAATTGTACTTTGATCGTCTGTGTTCCGTGACTGCTATTGGGTCTTAAATAACATATAACGTGCAAGGAAGGGCAGCTGGTGGAAGCTCCCCCCTAGGGAGTTGGTGCCTTACGCAGAATGTATCATATATGGTATATTACAAACGTAAGGTCTTTGCACACATTTTTTTTTATTTTTTGGTGCATGTGTCCATTTTGTTTTCTTTGCCTGCCAAAATGCCCTGACTAATTATATATAAGCTTTGAATTTCATGTCAGGAACCGCTGCAGTTGCCAAAACCACCACAACAAGTGACATTTTTGAATTACTCATGAAGGCTTGGACGCATCATTTGATTTGAACCAGCAACAGCAGATTCTGATTCGTCACGTATGAAAGTAATTGTGGCGCATGGAATAAAGTCGATTGAAGTAACTCGAGGAAGAAAGTAATCTTGCGTCAGCAGTAAGGATGTGGCCCTGCCCAAATGTCACACTTAATTTGTGCTTTCCTGTGAAATCCACGAGATGGCGTCCCATTTTACATTACTAAAAAATATACAAATATAAGATATAACATTTGATTATTCAGTCAAGCAAGCTCACAGACAAGTAAAAAATGGCTCATTTTTAAGAAATCTTCCAAATGTAAAAGCAGATATAAAGTTTGTAGTTATTTGGGGATTACAGCATAATTTATAGGAGCATAAATAAGACGATTGTATTTGATGAATTTGATTGTATCTTACCGAATCTGCTTGACATAACAGGCCATAAGCTGGGAATCGAGCAAGCTCATGGGGTTTCTTCTAGTAAGCTGTGGAGGGAGACAGGACCCGATCAATTCTGGCCAAATTTATGAGATCACCCGATAAAGATCTTGTGTTATGAGGAGTAAACGTAGGCTTTCCTGGAAAAAACCACAGCATTTTCTTGTTCCCAGACTTTGCGAATTAGACAATAGAGAAACGTGATTGATGTAAATATTTCTTGCATTTCTTGAATCGAAGGAAGATCATTTTAGCACTGATATTCCCGGCCAAATTGAGAATAGATGCTAAGGATGGATGTAAAAAAATTCACGTCCTTCATGAAGTCAATGGAGTAAGTTATCTTGTGGTACTCATGCTGCTGCCGAGTGGACCGATTCACTGAACATTCTGACTGTTTGAGGAAACTGAGCATCTTTTTTTTTCTTTTTGTGCTGGTTCCGCCTGGCGGCTGGAGTTTATTTTATGGAGTAACACACATTCGGGACAGTTATGTGGATGAATCTACACATTTTTTTTTTATCCGCCTACTGGCTAGAGTTTGTTTAATAGATTATCTTCTGTTGTGTAATTCTGTCTCACAAAATTTTATAGAAAAACTGGACTTGAGCAATTCGATGGCAAAATTGTCGTGGGGGCTCTCGTAGGCGTTCATGAACTGTTTTAGTTTAGAGGAATGACGCTGTCATGCATGAGGTTATTGCAAATGTTTTTCTTTTTCCTGTTTGTTTGGTTCAGGGAGATGTTTGGGGTTTTATTGTTGCACTATTTGTCACGAAATCCAGGCAATTGTCACTGACAGAGAACGCTTGCAGGTCCCCGACCCTCATGATGGAGGCGAGCGCGATCAGCAGGGCCGTTTTGAGAGAAAGGGCCCTGAGTCCAGCTGAATCTAGCGGCTCGAAGGGGGGTCTCTGGAGGCCCGTGAGGACCACCGAGAGATTCCAGGAGGGGAACAGGCTTGGCCGGGAGGGAGTTAGCCTCCGCGCGCCTTTTAGGAACCTGATAATTAAGTCATGCTAACCTAGAGACTTGCCGTCTATCGTGTCGTGGTGAGCCGCGATGGCGGCGACATACACCTTGAGGGTGGAGGGGGACAGCCTCCTCTCCAGCCTCTCCTGTAGGAACACGAGCACTGACCTAACCGCGCACCTCTGTGGGTCTTCAGCCGGGGAAGAACACCAATTTGCGAATAGGCGCCACTTTAGGGCGTAAAGATGCCTGGTAGTGGGGGCTCTGGCTTGGTTGATAGTATCTACGACGGTAGATGGTAGACCTGCTAGATCTTCCGCATCCCGTCCAAGGGCCAGACGTGGAGGTTCCAGAGGTCTGGGCGCGGGTGCCAGAGCGTGCCCCGTCCCTGAGAAAGAAGGTCCTTCCTCAGTGGGATTCGCCAGGGAGGGGCTGTCGTGAGAAGTGTGAGGTCCGAGAACCAAGTCCGAGTGGGCCAATAGGGGGCCACCAAGGTGACTTGCTCTTCGTCCTCCCTGACCTTGCACAGCACCTGTGCAAGAAGTTCGGTTGGAGGGAAAGGCTCTATCGCATCGAGTAAAAGAGAGGCAATTTCCTTGCGCAGGGACTTGACATGTTCGCCGTATACTGCGGAAAAATAGACGCCCGCGAAGGGGGGCGGAGGCCTGGCAAACTGAATTGCGTAACCGAGTCGAATGGTCCAGCGCAGCCAGCGTGACGATTGGGCAGTGAAATCCACGCCTCTAAACTCCGTGCTAGGGGCACCAAAGGGACGAGTATTTTGGACGTACCCAGCGGGGCTTCGCAGCGGGGATGAACAGGTAATATGGCGTCGAGAGGCAGTGATGCTTCCCGAGGCTCTTGTGCTGAGAACAGTCTCGAAGCACTTACCTTTCGTGACTGAGGAGGAGGGTTCGTGACTGAGGAGGAGGTCTGATGTTGCCGTCCTCTGGACTCGTCTGAACCGGCCGGCCGGGGAACAGTTGTGGGGCTGAGGGCGGGGGTACCGCGTTCAGGAAGCCGGGACTGTTGAGATCTGGAAGCAAAGTACTGTGAGAACGGCATTTGCGGGCCAGGTGACCCAGAGACAAAGGAAATAGCTCTTTTATTGAGAATTTGGGTACCGCAGCCCTTGTTAGGGGGTGCGGTACCCAAATTCTACAAGAAAAACACAAGATTCTCCTCCCGGCTCTCCACCGGAGGACGAAGCGGTCTTACCACCTCCGGAGCTAACATCTTGGACTCTGGGTGGACTGTCTCAGGAGTGCCTGGGAGCCTTCCGGGTCCTCGAGGGGGTCCGTGAGACAGGGGGCGTGCGCTTCCCGTGGTGCTCGACGCTGGGGCTGAGAGCTGGGCCCGGGTTGAGGCGGAGCAGTGGCTTTCCTAGCCACAGGGGGACGCCCTCGGCGAGCAGACGGGGCGAAGTCCTCGACGTGTTGTCAAAGAGGCCAAACTCGGAGACAGAGGCGTTGAGGAAGTGAGTCTTGTCGGCTTCACGCATCTCGACCAGGTTCATGCACAGCTGACGTTCCTGGACCACGAGCCTGCCCGAGCGCCTGCGCTGTGACCTTCGTTGCTCTCAGGGCGAGGTCGGTCGCTGAGCGCAATTCCTGCAGCGTGTCGGGATCAGGGCCACCCCGTGCATGTTTCTGAGTCCCATGGCATGCAGGGCGGAAGCCGCGCGTCCAGCGGTGCTGTAGGCCTTCGCGGTCAGCGAGGATGTTGCTCTACAGGGCCGGGAGGTGAGTACAGGGCGGCACCGCCAGGTGGTAGGGCTTCCGGGGCATTAGTGGAGCGCAACTGCCCTATCCACCTGGGGAATCGGCGTGTATCCGTGGCGAGAGCGGATGAGCAGGTGGCGGTGTGACGAGTGGAGAGGGGTGCTCTCCACGATGAAAAACGGGACCGGGGGGGGCGAGGCTGTGAGGGGTCGGTTGAAAGCAAGCCGCGACCGCAACATTGTCATGGTCATGTTCTCGCAGTGAGAACATGAACCACCCACAAACGCAGCCTTGGTGTGATCGCTGCCCAAACACACGAGACAATGTCTGTGGCCGTCTGAAGCGGAGAGCACTCTACCACATCCAGGAACAACAAAGGGGCAAAAGGCATCTTGAAAAAGATGCGTCCTGAAAAGGACGTTCAACGCTGCTGTGTTTTGCTCTTTTAGAGGAAATTACTCTTTTAATAAATAAAATCACTCTTTTTTGAAAAAAAAAAACTCGTCTGAGTTTTGTCTGCGCTGTCGAAGCGCCCAGCGGCAAGAATTCACATCCGTGCACGAAGGAGAATGCCGCTGTTATGCGCCGTCAGATCCAGCAGCATGCAGAGCGTCGGAGGAATAACAGGAACTTGGTGTGTAACTCGCAGCAACTGCATACACAACCATCAGCTCCGAAGAAATTTTCCTGAATGAACTCCCGTATTTGCCCCGCTTAAATACCCGTATGTCAGGGGGCGGGATATGCAAATACCGTCTGCCATCTTCTCATTGGCCTTTTTTCATTGAACAGAGGTATATATCGGCGCTCAAGAGAGACACCTAGTGTCGCTTCTCCGACACAACGTGGAGAGAGCGACAGAAGGGGAACTGAACATAACATGGTTGTTTTGACAGCACACCACAGGAGCGCTTTGAGTGGGAAGGGAAAAAGTCCCTCTGGAACGGAATGTATGCGGTCAATTTTAGAAGAGTTATAACTATGTAAAGAGAAAATAAAATAGATTTTACAGTTGTACTTTTAGTCTAATAATTTATATTAATTATGTATTAATATAATTATACATATAGGCTACTCTGCACACATCTACTGAGGTACTTCAACTTGGGAATTAACAGTACTTGTGTTTGAACATCATTTTTACGGGCACATAGTTTTTTTTTTGTTTGTTTTTTTTTTACATTTCCATTGAAGCAAAGAATTGTGGGTTGTGAGTGCGAAGGATACACCTCGTGTATCCTCCGAATTCCCGTGAAACAAGGTCACTTCCGAAGTGTCCTACTCGCTTTTCTGAAAGGAGACAGCCTCGATGAGGCGTACAGCCGACAAATGCGACCTCCGAAGGACGTAGCCTTCAAAAGGAGACACAGCCTCTGTATTTTGCATTACCCTGACCTTTGAAAACGTCTCCGGAACTGCACGCAGGTCGCGCACTTCCGGGGGTCCTTTCTTGTGCGCCTACCGAGGAGCCAGCATTGAAATGAACGGATGCTAACTGTTAGCTCTCTTTAAGAAATGTAGTCTCCCTCAAGAACTCCTTAAAAACGGTAACTATATTTTAGATTGTCCATAATTACATAGTTTGCAAATGATGTGGTAGCGCTTTAAACACGTAATGTTTGTGTTGTGAGCACCGTATGATCCTGAATTTTAACCCTCTTAAATATTATTATTATTAGTATTATGTCTAATGTACGCGCAGCTTCTCCCGTTTGAACTGAGTGAATGGATAGTATGAAACGGTAACGAATACCAACGAATAATACACTTCAAATAAATATATTCTTTTTTCAGCTAAAATACAGTGCATAAGCAAAAATGTGTTTGCAGTAAGCAACAGTTTCAGCCTGAGGCATTGGCAATACAGATACTGAGCTCTTTGATAAGACCCCGTTTTAAACCTTCTATTATATCCCTCTCAAGCGATTCAATTTACCTAATCAATGTCTTGATTAAATAAATCAAACTACAAGTAGCACTTGCTCGCCTGTCAATAAGTCAATCATTTATAATAAAAATACATTTTATTTGTAATGCGCATTTCTCATACCCAAAGAGCTATTCATCATTAATAAAAAGTAGGGGGTTAATCTGTGCCGTATACGTGCAGCTTTAATTTACCTGTCCGATCGAAGAAGTCTGGCAATCCCAAACATACTAGATCACTGAAAAATTTGAAAGAACTAGTTTAAAACAAATGTGTTGAGTTCTTACAAATGTAATCTTTGAGTCCATGTTGGTTTCACAAATTTTGGATAAACAGAATTATATATATATATATATATATATATATATATAAACATGTAATGTGGTGTAACCTTCTTCAAGGATACTTTCCTGATTTAAAAATACTTTTAAGGAAACGTGTTTGTGGTGAGTTTTACATTCATATGAGATAAAAATGACAAGATATTTGAGCTTAATTTTCTGTTGTAGCATAATTTCCTATGTTGTGAATGTGATGGGTACTATACAAATACATATGGCTTGGCTTGAGAGGGGTTTAATGAAATAAGATGAAAAGTTAACACATCTGTGACATTAATACCTGGTGTAAATGGTAATGTGTCTCAGCTGACCACTTGTGTTTGGATCACTCAAGACAGGTGTTCATACCAGGACCAAAGAACACTACAGATTTCAGTATCACATTATATAACACTAACAAGAATAAAAGAAAGCTGTGTACAGTATAAAATAAGTAATATTAAACCAGTGGTAACATAAGCTAAATAAAATAGGAATACAACGCTTCGCTGTTTGTCTGTGTGTGCGGCATTCCAGACAGATACAGTATTTTTGGAATATGACACTCACAAATACAGATATGTGTAAAACGCTTCTTGGCAATGAAGAGGCTGGAGTTTACAAATCTTGAAACATCTAAAGTAATTTTATTTAGCATCTGTATGCCATCACAATTGAAGCCTTCAATATGGCTAGATTTATTCAATAATTGCTGCCTGCTACATACCAATAATGACTTTCTGTTCTCTCTACCCCACAGTTTCCAGGTAAAGATGCAGTTTGTTGATGAGGAGAGTAATAACATTAATGATTCAGAAGCATGCAGTGTGAAACATGAAGAACAAAGAGGTTGGTGTCCATTCTTGACTCTTTATTAATGACTGTTGAGGTAACAAATTATAGACTATACAGACTATTTCAGCCAGATTTGGTAAAAATCACAGTGACTGTAAATAACAAAACTGAACAAACAATATTGGGAAACATATAAAGAAAATTACTGCAAAATGTCACAAGTTAATCACATACAAAAAGGTATTGTAGGCCTCCAGACTACCACTTAATGGCTGAATTTTGCACAATTATTTCCTACTAGTGCATGTAGATTTTGTAAGAGCAAATACAAAGAAAAGAGTACAGTGTTAAAGCTATCCGTTTAATGGTCTTTGATTGTAGAACAATTATACTGGATCTGTTTTCCTTGAGAGATTTCAAAAGATGACTGTACTAAATTAAAAGCCTGATAAAAGGCAAACTATTATTTGAGTAACAAATTAGGTGTTTTATTCACTTTTTACAAATGTTATTGTTGTTATTAAGGTTAATGATGTGACACATATTTTTCTCCTGATTTATTATCGTATAAAAAGACTTAAGTAATTTTTTATTTGTGAATCAAATTTTTGGAGTACAATTTTACTATGATGTTTTCAGTTACTGAGTTCAAAGTAATTTTGATATTTATGGGGGGTGAGGGGCTTAAAGTAAAAGAATGTCATGTGGTGTAACCATCCAGAGACAGTAAAAACTAAAATTTATGTGATTTGATTACAAAAAAAAAAAACATTTGTCAATCAAACAAACAAAAAAACATACATTTTTCACATAATTAAATATCAATATTTAAAAGGCACATTTTGATAAGACCCTGTGGTGTTATTTAATGAAAAACAATTAACGTAGTGGCTAAAGCACAGGGCTGTTAATCAGAAGGTCGCTGGTTCTAACCCCACGGCCACCACCATTGTGTTCTTGAGCAAGGCACTTAACTCCAGGTTGCTCCGGGGGGATTGTCCCTGTAATAAGTGCACTGTAAGTCGCTTTGGATAAAAGCGTCTGCCAAATGCATAAATGTAAATGTGTATATGTCAGGATATAAGCAAGGAGGCAGAGGTAAGTGAATCCAAACACAGCTTTATTTTAGGTGGCAAGAATGTTAGGCGAGTATTTAGTCAGTTCAGGTGCAGATACGGTGAAGATCACTCGGTGCAGGACGGGCAACAGGTAAGCACAACCACTTCGGGAATGTGGGCATCGAGTAGTCACAGTTCAGTCATACAAATCCTCTCTTTCAGAAGCAGTCACTAGCAAACAGGTTCGGAAGACTCACTGGCGGATCGGAGGGATACAGGAGAACTGGCGATTGGCAATACGAACAGGAGTCCTGGAGACAACAGAGCGAGGACACAGAAGTTGGAGATTTTCAGGTGAGTCTACATTACGTTTCAGCAATCGGGATGCATCAGGGGTTCAGAAGACAACGGTGAAAGATCTGTTCCTGTTGGAGGCTTGACGCTGAACTGGGGTTATGGTGAGTGATTTATAGTGCGTGTTGATGAGGTTGCTAATGGTGAACAGGTGTGTTAGATTAGTAATTAGAGAGAATTCTCGGAGCCGTTGGAGCACTAGGGAGACGTGACGTTGGTGTTCAACAGGGTCTTTCGAGTAGATTAAAATGTCGTCGATGTAGACTAACACAAAGTGATTCAGGAAGTCTCGGAGAACTTCATCCATGAAACTCTGAAAAACGGAAGGGGGTTTACCAGGCCATACGGCATCACGAGGTATTCGTAGTGCCCTGCGGGGGTAATGAATGCTGTCTTCCACTCATCCCCATCTCGTATTCTAATGGGGTTGTATGCACTTCTTAAGTCAAGTTTAGTGAATATTCTGGCTTCTCGAAGTTGTTCGAGGGCGGATGGGACAAGAGGGAGTGGGTAACTGAATTTGACTGTGATCTTATGGAGCTTTCTGTAATCTATGCATGGTCTTAACCCTCCATCTTTCTTGGAGACAAAAAAGAAACTGGCGGCAGCAGGCGAGGTGGATGGTCTGATATACCCCTGGTGTAGAGCTTCCTCGATGTACTTTTGCATAGCTGTTTGTTCAGGAATGGACAAGGAGTACACCCGACCCCTGGGAATGGGTTCCCCTGGAATCAAGTCAATGGCACAGTCCCATCGTCGGTGTGGTGGCAACCTGGAAGCTGCAACAGGATTGAACACATCCGCAAACGAAAAATACACTGGAGGAATAGTCACTGACAGGTTTTCTGTCGGGCTTTCGACGGAAGTTGAACTCACTGACACCGACTCTGGGGGCTCGATGGATGACGGGATGGGGGATGCAACGTCAGTCGAAGGGCAGTTGCAACCCCAATTCAGAATCTTGCCAGATTTCCAATTAATGGTAGGTTGATGGCGGATGAGCCATGGACGACCAAGGATTATGTCAGTTTGGCTATTCTCGAGAATTAGCGGTTCAAATGATTCTTGGTGAGTGTTCTCAACACATAATGTAATAGGGTTTATGTGAGATGTTACGAACGCCTTGTTGATGACTTCACCAGTCACTGCATGGATGGAGTATGGTTTGGATGTGTTGGACCTCTGAAGTTTGAGTTTCTTGCAGAGACTTCCTGATATGAAATCGCCTGCCGACCCGGAGTCAGGGATGGCCGCGACTGAAGTGTGGAAATTCGGAGATTTCAGGGTTACTGATATAGTTAACGGGGTTGATACTACAGGGTGGTGAAGAACTGAACTTACGAGTTGATGAGGAGGGCGTGATGGGCATGTACGGAGGAAATGGCCCTCAATCCCACAATATAGGCATAATCTAAATTCTCGGCGGCGATTGCGTTCAGCTTGAGACAGTCGATGGGTTTCTACTTGCATCTTCTCCGACCTTGGTTCTGAGTAGAATTCAGGTGGAACCTGATGAAGTACGGGGGCTGGTTGCTGAATATCTAGATAACAGCTCTGGGATCTTTGATGCACTCGGAGAGTCTGCTGCATACATTTTTCAAGTCCTAGAGAATCGTCGTAAATGGCAAGCTGGAGACGAAGCGTGGGGTTCAATCCTCTTCGAAAAACAGCAAGGAGAGCTTTTTCGTCCCACCCACTTGCTGATGCTAGAGTTCGGAATTCCAGTGAGTAATCAGAGACGGATCTTTTACCTTGACGTAATGGTAACAGCTGCTCGCTGACAGATGAATCACCTGCCGGATGCCCAAACACTTCTTTGAAATGAGTTATGAAACTCTGCAACGAGGATGTGACCGAAGTCCCTTGAAACCTCAACGTCTCAGCCCACCTTAACGCTGACCCGGATAACTGCTGGATAATGAAGGAGATTTTTGATCTTTCTGTAGGATACAATTGAGGTTGTTGTTCAAGGGCGAGCGAGCATTGCAGCAAAAAACCGTTGCAATCTTCCGCCCGGCCTGAGAAGGGTGCTGGTCGGGAGCCGGAGTTGGCGACGTACACCAGAGAGGAAGCAGGGTTTGTGGAAGCGCCGTCTTCGGGCTGTGCAGGATTCATGGCGGTGTTGGTCAAGCCTTCTGTCAGGATATAAGCAAGGAGGCTGAGGTAAATGAATACAAACACAGCTTTAATTTAGGTGGCAAGAGTGTTAGGTGAGTATTTAGTCAGTTCAGGTGCAGATACGGTGAAGATCACTCGGTGCAGGACGGGCAACAGGTAAGCACAACCACTTCGGGAATGTGGGCATCGAGTAGTCACAGTTCAGTGATACAAATCCTCTCTTTCAGAAGCAGTCACTAGCAAACAGGTTCGGAAGACTCACTGGCGGATCGGAGGGATACAGGAGAACTGGCGATTGGCAATACGAACAGGAGTCCTGGAGACAACAGAGCGAGGACACAGAGGTTAAAGATTTTCAGGTGAGTCTACGTTACGTTTCAGCAATCAGGATGCATCAGGGGTTCAGAAGACAACGGTGAAAGATCTGTTCCTGTTGGAGGCTTGACGCTGAACTGGGGTTATGGTGAGTGATTTATAGTGCGTGTTGATGAAGTTGCTAATGGTGAACAGGTGTGTTAGATTAGTAATCCGGAGAGAGTGATCGTTGAGTGGAGGGTGGAATCAAGCTTGGTTGATCTCTCACAGTATATATATATATATATATAGGTTATAATTTTTTTTTATTGTAATTATTACGTTTTAACACCTTTTACCTGATGGTAACACCAAATGACATTTTAAAAGTTAATAAAAAATTTTTATGAAATCAATTGTAGAAAATGCTGTTTTCTTTTTTTTTTGTGTGTGAAACCAACATGGACACAAAGATAAAATTTTTACAAACTTGATGCTTGCGCATTAAAACTATTTCTAATTTTTATCTCCTCAGACAACCTAATCAGATGTGGGTAGAGTAGCCAAAAACTGTACTCAAGTAAAAGTACAATTACTTCAAAAACATATCCAATTAAGAGTACTCATGTAGTGAGTAACTCGGTTTACTCCCCTATATTCCGTTACATAATACACATTGAACATGTACTACAGAATTATTATTATTAATGTAAATTCTGTCATCATCATCATGTTGTTCCAAACCTGTATGACTTTCTTTCTTCCATGCAACACAATATTATAATATGGAGATATTAGACCGAATGTTTGCCTGAGTCACTATTTACTTTCAGTGAATGTTTATATATATATATATATATATATACACACTGGTTTGGAACAACATGAGGGTAGAGAAAAGATGACAGAATATTAAGTGAAGGATGAGCTATCACTTTAAAGAGATGTGATAGCTCACCTCATGCCATCCCAGATGTGTATGACTTCCTTTCTTCTGCAGAACACAAATTCAGATTTTTAAAAGAATATTTTAGCTCTGTAGGCCAAAATATCTCCAAAAAGCACATAAAGGCAGTATAAAAGTAATCCATAAAACTCCAGTGGTTTAATCCATGTCTTCAGAAGTGATATGATCGGTGTGGGTGAGAAACAGATCAATATGTAATTTTTTTGCTAGACAGCAGGGGGCGATATGCAGAGAATATTGTGAATCACCAAAAACACAAGAAGAATGTGAAAGTGATCTGTTTCTCATCCACACCTATCACATCACTTCTGAAGACACTGATTAAAACACTTGAGTCTTATGGATTACTTTTATGCTGACTTATGTTTGTTTATTTAGCTTTAAGATGTTGCCACCCATTCACTTGCATTGTATGGACCTACAGAGCTGAGAAATTCTTCTAAAAATCTTAATTTGAGTTCAGCAAAAGAAAGAATGTCATACACATCTGGGGTTGCATGAGGGTGAGTAAATAATGAGAATTGTAATTTTTGGGTGACCCAAACCTTTAAGGGCTCTTGTCATATCCGAATTCACTCATTTGGTTCACTTAGTGCACTATATCTCAGCATTAACTGCCATTCACTATATAGGAAATAGAGAATGAGTAAACGATTGCGGGGACAGCCGCTCTCGTCACCACGATTGTCTCACACCCGCACATCTCTCACGTGCGCGCCCTTCGCAGAAATGCTGTCTGTTCGCGCTCCAGTTGTCAATCATCCTGATGGCAGTGGTTTACATTTAACTTAGATGTTTACATGGATTTATACAGTTAATCCGCCTGAAGTAGCTGCGATTTAGTTTCCAGTACCCCCGTGAGGGCGCAGAGTAAATGCATAAATACTGCTTATGACATGCGGGACGAAGCACACCGATATATTGCTGCACTTATTTAAAAATGTACACTTAAAAATCTACTCATAAGAGCCCAGTTACATTATCACCCTAAAAATAACCATCTCATTACACAGAAAAGCCCACGTTAGAATTAGAGCCAAAATTTACCTCAGCGTGCTGCCTGAAGTTGGATTTGTGACTTTAATCTT
Organism: Xyrauchen texanus; assembly: GCF_025860055.1. NCBI lineage: Eukaryota > Metazoa > Chordata > Actinopteri > Cypriniformes > Catostomidae > Xyrauchen > Xyrauchen texanus. Next base: position 4,329,534 of record NC_068284.1, read on the forward strand.
GAAATATCAGTTTGTCTTGGTGTTAAATGAAGGCATTGCATGACAAAACTATATTCTTTTTTTCACTGTGTGGAGTGAAGAAAGTGTTTCACTTTGAAGAGTTTGATGCTGCTGCAGTGATTGAGTGACAGTCTCATCACTCATGTGGGAGCATCTCATCGCGCGCAGCTGTGAACTTCCGCTCTCGTAAAAGTTCCATTCAATAAATTACACATTAATTGAAATTAAACCCAGTAATGTAATGACAGTAACACCAAAAATTGTGAAGTAAAATAAAAAAAAATCATTAGAAATTGACTTGAGTGAGAGTAAAAATTACCCACTTTTAAACCTACTTCCAAAACGTTACTCAAGTAAAGGTAACGCGTTACTACACACCTTTTGAACCTAATTAGTCAGTGACCTGTTATCAGTAATGAAAATAATGCTTTTCATAAATGTATTCTTTATGGAACAAATTGTGTCAAATTATTTTAGTAAATGCACTTATTAGTGGTTTCTGTCCACATCAGTGCTACCAAATCAGGTGCTGGTGCCTCCATCTGTAGATTTTGGGGATGCCTGTGTTAGTCTGGAGTCCTTGTTCATTTCTGCCATGAAATTGTGGGCCATTTTTATTTCTTATTTTACCGTTTGTTGTCTGAATTGATTTTAGACCTGATGGAAGTGAAAAGGGAAATTCAAGAACAAAAGGAAGTGGAGAAGGACCATGAGTACCAGAAACCTCATCATATCACAAGTGGAGAGAAATCTTTCAGTTGCTCACGGACTGCAAAGAAAAAGAAAAAAGCCAAGGGATCTTTCTCCTGTCCTCAGTGTGGAAAGATTTTCACACTAAAAGTAAACCTTAATAGCCACCTAAAAATTCACTCCGGTGAGCGTGATTTCACCTGTCTTCAGTGTGGCAAGAGTTTCTTTAAAAAAGCAGACCTGAAGAGGCATCAACAAAGTCACACGGGCGAGAAGCCTTTCACATGTCCTCACTGTGGGAACTGCTTCACACGCAAAGAGAGCCTCGAGCATCACATAAAAATTCACACCGGGGAGAAACCTTACACCTGCCTCATATGTGAAAGGAGTTTCCTTCGGAAAGGACACTTTAAGAATCACATGAAAATTCATTCTGGTGAGAGGCCTTACACATGCCCACATTGTGACAAGAGTTTCACCCAGGCATCCGTTCTCAAAAACCATCTGCACTCTCACTCTGGAGAAAGGCCATTTAACTGTGATCAGTGCAGTAAAAATTTTATTTCAGCAAAACACCTAAAACTACACCAGAAAATTCACGAGAAGCCTTACTTGTGCTCTTTTTGTGGAAAGACGTTTTCACAACTGGGTTATATGAAAGAGCACCAGAAAGTTCATACTGGCGAGAAAGCTCATATGTGCTCTGTGTGTGGCAATTCCTTTTCTAGAGCCAAATACTTGAAAGAGCACCAAAAAATCCACACTGGAGAAAAACCTTACAATTGTTCCTACTGTGACAAGAGTTTTGCTCAGTCAGGAAACCTGAAAGCACACGAGCGATTGCATACTGGAGAGAAGCCTTATCAATGCCCACTATGTCAGAGGGGTTTCACCACATCAAGTACTCTAATTTATCATAGAAAAAAATGTCGCCAAAAGTTATAGTAAACAAACATTATCTTCTTAACCTAACGTTTTAAAGCAAATTGTGCAGAATTGAGAAGGTAATTTGCTGATATGCTTGTATGTTGGGAAGTAGCAGTAGTACTACATTTTAAGGAGTAGTTCACCAGAAAATGAAAATTCTCTCATCATTTCCTCACCCTCATTTCATCCCAGATGTGTATGACTTTATTTCTTCTGTGGAACACCAATTAAGATTTTTCAGCTCTGTAGGTCCATAATTTGATGTTCAAAAAAGCACATAATGGCAGTGTAAAAGAAATCAATAAGACTCCAGTGGTTAAATCTATGTCTTCTGAACCAATATAAGTGTTGGTGAGAAACAGATCAATATGGAAGTCCTTTTTAACTATATGTAAATTATCCTCCCTGCCCAATAGGTAACGATATGCATGAAGAATTCAAATTGCCGAAAAACAAAAGTCGTCGTCTTAGGAGAGAAGAGTGCTTAGGAGGGCTGTTTGAAAGTTGATATTTATAGTAAAAAAGGACTTTAATATCGATCTGATATTCTCCCCCACACCAATCATATGTTTTCTGAAGAAATGGATTTAACCACTGAAGTGTTATGGATTACTTTTATGCTGCCTTTTTGGGGCTTAAAAGTTCTGGTCACCATTCATTTTATTTAATTAATGCATTGAGGACTGAAAATGCTTGTATAAGAGACTTAAGAGTTGTATGATGATGGAAGCTTAAGTCAAAGACAGTTTGCATGAAAATACATCAAATTAAATAATTACATTTTGGTCATTCCTGTATTCATATAGTGTACATTACTTTTTAAAAATCATTGAACCACTAAGGTCACTGTTGATACACTGTTGTGCAATATATAGTGTTCTCATTGTACATTATGAAATGAAATTTCCACAAATGGTTACAACATTTTATATTTATTGGCCTTTTTATAGCCAAATGCAAACTAGAAGACATAGTGAGGTTTGTTGATTGTAATCCTTTTTAAGGTGATGAGTTAAGTGTTCAGTTCTACAGTATGTGTAGACAAATGTATTGTCTTTGTTTGCATGACATTCTTTCAGAGGCAAATGTGCATACATTTTTTTTTCCTCATTAAAAAAAGTTGAACTCCTAAAGACATTATTTTAATGTGAGTGGTCATGAGTTCCTACATATTTTGCAAAATTACAATTAAAGACTCCAGTCAAATCAATAACCATATAAAAGCTGTTTTATTGTACATGGAGAGAGGCCACACATATTGCACATTTAATCTCAGTAACTGTCCTGATATTTGACACTTTCACTCACTGATTTAAGTAATCCTGGCTGACTGTGAATGCTAAATTTCTACAATGCATCTGAAACTGAAAATTATTGATTTTAAATTATGCTGCATCCAAACCGCTAGGTGTAAGTGTAAGTCCAAGATGACACAAAGAAAAAAGTTACTGAGTGTGCTTTTAAATGTACAAGTATGAATGAAATTGACAAATTATTATTATTTCTATTGCTTATTGATAATTTGCTGAACATGAAATCTGTAGTTGCCTCGACAACATTTTTTAGTAAATAACCAAAAGGGTCACAGTGAGTTTAATACAACTAGGGTTTATCAGTTCAATTTGACATTGAGCCTAATTCCTTATAAGTCTATTCATCCTAATATACTGTAGACAATTTATTGTTTAAGACTACTTGTTTTTAAGGCCTAGTTTTAAGGAATATGTTTGTGTTTAATTATAAATTAACCAACCTGCAGTATTTTTGTCAGCAAAATTAACAATAGCATACACTGAAAACCGCTGAAAACTCCACAACTGCCCAGCAGGTGGCAATACGCACAAATGCAATAAACCGCCACAAAACAAGAGAAGAAGGTAGGTTATCTTTATCTAGTAGCCTGTCACACAGTGTGTAAATAATGCGGTAGAGTTGTAAAATAAGGGTGTTTTCACAGCGGGAAACGAACTCTAGTTCGGTCGAACCAAGTGTGAAAGCACCATAACGTGTGTGTAGTAAGTACTATCCTGATATGAGCCTGATTATTTCTCCGCTAAAATATCTCCAAAATGCAGCTTTGCATCACATTACTGAGATGAGAACTAGGGTGCCACTGCTAATTTCAGAAATATATTAGTGTATCGGGGGGGCAGGCAAAATATATTTTTTTAATTGATGGAACAACAGCATTTGTGAGAAAAGGGGACCTTTCAATAAACACTTAATAAGAGTTAACCATGTTAATTTCAATCACATTTAGCATTATATAACATCTTGAGTATTCTATAAACAAATTTCCATTGCGATTGAACATTTTTCATAAATCTAATTGCCCCACTTAAGAAAAACAATGTTTAAATGCGGCCTGCAACAGAGGGGCTTTTTACCCAAATACTGTCCTTTCACTTACTGGACAGACAAGTGTTTTGTCTCCAATGGGATAATTTCAAGTTTTCTATTTAGCTACATTTTAAGTGTTAAAAATGTAATTAAATATTAGGTCAGATCACATCACATCTAAATCTTAGACATTGCTGGTGTCAAGGCGAGATTTAGTTGCTATTTAGTGTTTTTGGGAGAAAATCAAGTCAAAAGTGCCTTTAACCCCGGGGAGCCTTTAGCCCCTGTTGTACCATGGGCGTCCTACAAATGAGTAAAATGACTTTGTAACATCTATATCCAACAGTTTGCAGGTGTCAAAAAATGAAAAATGCAAGATAAACTATTGTAAAGATGGAGCTTATTAAAGAGGAGAGTGAGAACATGAGTGATGCAGAACCATGCAGAGTGAAAAATGAAGTTACTGAGGGACAAAAAGGTTGGTGTCCATACTTATTTATTATTCATTCTTTCATCTTTAATCGTCAGAAACATGAAATGTCAAATGGTCATATCAAGAGGAATCAGAATTTTTGTGATCTTTTTAAATAAAAAGCAAACTGAAAGTTTTAAAACTAAAAACGTACTCATTCAAAAAGACTAATTATTGAAACTGAGCTTCATATCACGTGAACAACGTCTATTGTTTGTTCAGAAACTTGACCTGCCCAGTACAAATGTGAATTCAGCATTAAAGAAATCCATACTTCAGTGGTTAAATTTAAGTCTTCAGAAGCTATATGATAGATGTGGGTGAAAAACAAATCAATATTTAAGTAATTTTTTTCTATAAGAATTATAGCGAATTCCAATTAAAATAATTTCGGAACAACCCTTCGAGTGGCTTTCCCATTCCACAGTGCCCTTCAAGGGTGTAAAAATGCAGTTTGGAAAATGCCCTAAATGCCCTCACCTTTAGTTTCACTTCCACATTCTTCTTTTGTTTTTGTCAATTAACTTTCTTTGATCATATCGCCACCTACCAGGCAGGGAGGAGAATTTATGGTCAAAAAGAACTTAAATACTTGACTGTTTCTAAACCGTGAATTATCAGAGAATTTTCATTTTTGGGTGAAATATTCCTTTAAGTTATTCCTTAAAACCAGAAGAACTAAAAGTTAGAGGAACATGCTGAAAAGTCTGTAAAACCTTGTGCTTTTCGATCTGCTTAGGAATTTATAGAAATGAGTGGCTGAAGGTTATTTTTAACAAGATCTCTGATAAGTATGTTGGTTTAACAAGGCCAATTCTGTTATTTATAAAACTTGTTTTTTTTTATTATTATTTCTGATTGTAACTTATGTACTATAGCTTTCTAACCTAAAGTGTTTTTCCACCATCAGGCCATCAGTAGCATTTCCACTTGAGCATCAATTACAAACCATTCTCTGATTTCTCTTGGATCCTAAAACCATTCTAACCATGATGGTGGAACAGATTTTAGTAGTTGGTAATGCACAATTGTCCATTTGCTTCTTCGTGATTTTAAATAATGTATTTGTAATTTATCCTTAGGCTATAGTAATAAAAAAGAACTGAGAGTCCCCTAACATTTGATCAAAAGTGTATGTTTCAGCACTATATATTAGGCTACACAGTGTATAATAACAGTTCAAATGAATGCACATATATATAAAAATGTACTCTCATAGCATATATTTGAAAATTGAGCATCATATTATCAAACATTCTGGCTACACCTGCTCCAGAATCTATGCTGCTAGCAATTTAATTTTGAATGTAAATTATATAGATGTGCCTGGAATAATACTTATGTTTTTCATTAAATGTCACATTTTTCTTAGCAAAAACTAATTTAGCTGGAAAATGATGGCATACGATGCAAAACATTGCTGATTGGTTTGTAATTTTCCACTCATTCATTCTGATTCCTTATTGTTGAGTCCTGAATATTGTTTATTATTATATTTGTATTTTCCGGATTGATTTTAGGCCTGTTGGAAGTAAAAGAGGAAATTCAAGCACTGAGTGAAGTGGAGGAGAAACATCAGTATGAGGAACCATATAATTATATAACGGGAGAAAAATCTTCCAGTTACTCACAGACTGAAAAGATTTTCTCAAGTCAAAAAATGGGAGTCAAGAGATCTTTCACCTGCCCCCAATGTGGAAAGACTTTTAAACACAAAGGAAGACTTAAAAGCCACTTGAAAATTCATTTAAGAGAGCACAGTTTCACCTGTCTTCAGTGTGGGAAGAGGTTCATTAAAAAAGCAGAACTGAAAAGGCACCAACAAATTCACAGTGGCAAGAGACCGTTTATTTGCCCCCAGTGTGGAAAGAGTTTCGTACACAAAGATATCCTCAGGAATCACATAAGAATTCACACTGGAGAGAAGCCTTTCACATGCCCTCAGTGTGGCAAGTGTTTCACACAGGCATCGAGTCTCAACAATCATCTGTACTCTCACTGTGGAGACAAGCCATTTAACTGTGATCAGTGCGGTAAAACATTTATTTCGGCAAAACACCTAAAAAGACACCAGAAAGTTCACGAGAAGCCTTACTTGTGTCCTTTTTGTGGAAAGTCGTTTTCACAGCTGGACCATTTGAAGCAGCATCAGAAAATACATACTGGTGAGAAAGCTCATAAGTGTCCATTGTGTGGGAATTCCTTTACTAGAGCCGCATACTTGAAAGAACACAAAAAAATCCATACTGGAGAAAGACCTTACAAGTGCTCACATTGTGACAAGACATTCAGTCAGGCAGGATCCCTGAAAACACACAAGAGAGTGCATACTGGAGAGAAGCCGTACCACTGCACCTCATGTGGGAAGAGCTTCAGTCAGTCAACTAATTTACTGACTCACAGACAAAAGTATTGCCCCAAATTATCCAAAGAATAAAACAAAGATCTTCTTCCAAAAGAGCAATTTCATCATTTGCAAGATGATTATTTGTTAAAGTACCTGCAGTGGTGAACTTTGTGCTCACTTTGATTACTGTTTGGGGTAAAGTATTTGCTCAGAAGTCTTGTGTACCACTTTTGTTGAGTCCTTTTCTACATAATGGGAGTACTACATTAAAGCATTAATTGTGTGTAGTACATGTCAAAAAGTGACAACAAATATTATTGTTTCTCTGTAACCGTTTAATTTTGTTACTAATACAGTAGCTGTTGTGATGCATTGACAACTTAAAAGATGTGCAGTGAGATCATTAAAGGAGTATTCTGGGTTTAACACAAGCTTATTCGACAGCATTTGTGGCATAATGTTGAGTTCCACAAACAATTATTTTGACTTGTCCCTACTTTAAAAAAAAAAAGAAGAAAAAAACATATTACAATGAATGAGGCACAATACAATAAAAGTGAATGGGGCCAATGTTTGGAGGGTTTAATGGCAAAAATGTGATGCTTAGAATAAAAATAAAAACAAAACACTTACAGTGGCAAGAACAAATATGTGAACCCATTAGAATTAGCTGGTTTTCTGCATTAATTATTCATAAAATGTGATCTCTTCATTTAAGTCATAAGTATAGACCAAAACAATTATAATCTTTCATGTCTTTATTGAACAGATCCCATTAAACATTCACAGTGCTGTGGGAAATAGTAAATGTAAGTAAGTAAAAAACGTTTTAGTGCCATGTTAAAAAAAAATATTTTGAGAATAAAGTAAAAATTACAATAAAGTTGTAGCATTATGAGTTTAAAGTCGTAATATTTTTTAGATTCAAAGATCACATAAAGGAGACGGAAGTAATCAATATGACTCCAGTGGTTAAATCCACATCTTTAGAAGCAATATGATAGATGTGGGTAAGAAACAGATAACATTTTAAATCATTTTTTACTATAAATATCTGTACTTTCAGTTTCAGATGTGAAAGTGAACCAAGGCCTGATATACTTCCAGGAAGTTCTTCATTCTTCGTTCAGGGGTTAAAAGAAGTTCTAAACTGTCGAGCAACGTTATATTGTTTACAAACATTTAGACACCTGCTACACCTGTGGAAGGTGTTTAGAAGTACATATACTACATGAAAAACCTAAACTACTGTGACATTAAAATGTGTTATCAATTACTTATTAGGCCTCATTCTATGAGTAGAATTCACATGAGGTCAGTAAAAGAAGCTGTTTTAACCAGTCGATGATGATTTAAAGTAATATGCTGTATATGTAGTAGAAAATGTTTAATTTGTCTTGTTTACATTCTGAATTCATGGAGCTATTGAGCTCTATACACCATAATATGCACGATTACACTATGTTATTGTAATTTATGATGACACTGATACTATTGCAAAAATAGTGTATAAAAGTGTTAATGTGCAGTAGAAAGACAATAGAATGAAGATTTTACTTTGGGCAGATGTGTGAATAGATTTAGCTGTAGATGGCACATGAGTAAATGGGCACTTGGGAGTATTTTATTAGATTCGGTCTCTTTTGAAGACTAATTAAACAAAAAAAAAATCACCTGACATGTTCTTTGAAAATGTCTCCATATGAACGATCGTACAGATCTAGGTAAATGTGCACCAGCTTGCTAATAGCGCTACATGTTATTAGATGTTCTTGTTGACTGGTTTTGACTGACTGAATAAGATAAACTGAATTATTTGTCGGCTTCAGGTTAGGTGGATTTTTAGGTCACACCTAACAATGATGTGGACCAATGACAGCTAGAAGGTGTTCAAAAATTTTAGAATAACAACATTTCTTACTCCATGTTTTAGGGGTGCTAGCCTCGCCCTTGGTAACATGGATATTATGGGTACTACAGTCCAAATTAAAAATATTGGAGAGAGTTGTCGCCCCCACCCCCTCCTCCCCAGACTCAAAGCTCTCGTGGGTTGCCAGGTTGAGGACACGCAAACTGACAGTGGCAAGCGACGAGCCTTACACTGTAAGTTGATCAGCTAATGTACACGTTTGCAATGTTTTTATTGTTTGCAAATTATAAACCAACTCATATGGATTTTTTTTTATAACTCTGTCAATGTTAGCTAGATGTATTGTTGGCTTCCATGGCTGCAGCATGCTGTGTTTGCACACTAACTTGTTTCAAATATGGTAGCCCAGGGTGTCAAAATACTATTGGGAAATGGGCAGTGGGCGGGATCACACAGGCCAAAACACAAACTAAAATTCCGGCCCGGAGCGAACATTTCAAAGTAGAATATACTGGCTTACTGTTTTCGGAGAAGCCAGTATTTCATCTTAGCATGTTTCCTAAATCTTTTATAAAATATTATGGTAATTTTATGCTTTAGTACATTAAATATGTTACATATTGCACCTTTAATGATTTAATAGGGTACATAATTATCCAGCTCATAACCATGCCCACTAATCATACATGACATTTAATGAAAATGACTCAAATCTTGTAATTAATGAGCACAGAGACCAAAGATACTTAAAATCAAATGGTTTCCACATTGTATGAACAATGTCAATTCTGAGGTGAATAAACCATTCTTTTCAAAAACAGTGCACCAGATCTTTAATTTCACTTACAAATAAACACTCATTCGAGACAACATAAAGTGATTTGTCCCCTTTGGAAATTGACAGATGTGCTTGCTATGAACTATCAATGTGTCAGGGACCTTGATTGAATGGAGATGAGTGGCGTGAGGACTAAAAATAACAGCATACAGGTTTTGGAACAACATGATGGTGAGTAAATGATGTCAGAACTTTTCATTCTTGATGAACCACTACTTATTACACAGCTCTCTGGAATGCTTGATTTTGTTTGATCATACAGCTGTCATTAAGGGTTTATTTTGCATTAACGACTAGCTGCTGTGCATTAAGGTGCGTACACACTGCCAGCGACTTTATCGCTGCAGGTCGCCAGTGGCTGGCGGTGAAGTCTCTAGTGGGTGTTCCCACTACTGGTTGCCTAGTAACGTTTATAAATGACATTCACGGATGCCACTCCATTGCTGTTGACAGCGAATCTCTTTTCTTGCCACTAAAAACAAACATTTTGGAGGGAAAAGACTAAATATAAATGGAATCAGTACATAAAATGCTTTATATCAAAGATGAATGAGAAACAAGGCGTGCTGTTTGCCATAGCGGCTGTTTATGTCTGTCTGGGTCCATAAAATCCCCGCGATCTCAGATACACCTTTCCACGCAGTATTTTTCTTAAAAATGTCCTTGTACGTGGGAAGAGACATATAAAGCACTGGAAAATTTCTAACAGCAAGAATTATCCTTTCATCCACCTTTCCGTTACTGCAGGAGCTGAAAGAGAGAGAAAGGATCACGTGAGCTCTCCCGTCTTCTCTGCTATTGGCTGTCGCTTCCGTTAGTCGCTCCAAAGTTGAACTTTTCTCAACTTTGTTGCGTCGCTGGACACGCCCACATCTAGCGCCAACGGTCGCGACAGCTTGTGTCGCCGGAAGTCGCTGTGCTCGCATAGAAAATAGGCTTGTTTGAGATGCGCCTTGCCTCGCCTGAAGGTACGTACACACTGCCAGCGACTTTATCGCTGCAGGTCGCTGGTGGCTGGCGGTGAAGTAGCTAGTGGGTGTTCCCACTACTGGTTGCCTAGTAACGTTTATAAATCACATTCATGGATGTCATTCCATTGCTGTTGACAGCGAATCTCTTTTCTTGCCACTAACAACAAACATTTTGGAGGGAAAAGACTAAATCTAAATGGAATCAGTACATAACATGCTTTATATCAAACATGAATGAGAAACAAGGCGTGCTGTTTGCCATAGCGGCTGTTTATCTCCGGCGAAAATGCAAATGGCGGTCTGCCTGGGTCCATAAAATCCCCGCGATCTCAGATACACCTTTCCACGCAGTATTTTTCTTAAAAATGTCCTTGTACGTGGGAAGAGACATATCATAGAGCACTGGGAAATTTCTAACAGCAAGAATTAGCCTTTCATCCATCTTTCCGTTACTGCAGGAGCTGAGAGAGAGAGAGAAGGATCACGTGAGCTCTCCCGTCGTCTCTCTTATTGGCTGTCGCTTCTGTTAGTCGCTCCAAAGTTGAACTTTTCTCAACTTTGTCGCGTCGCTGGACCCGCCCACATCTAGCGCCAACGGTCGCGACAGCTCGTGTCGCCGGAAGTCGCTGTGCTCGCATTAAAAATGAATGGTATGGAGTCGCTGTCGCGCGCGATGTCGCTGGCAGTGTGTACCTACCTTGAAATGTAGGTGAGAGTAGGCGGCTGCAGTGAGGGGAGGAGTGAAAAAAGTGCAGGCAAGCCGGACACTTCCTGAATCTCGCTGTGTTGTGGACTGCAAACGTCAGCAATGGAAGTGATCGCGTTCGCGTTTTTTATCGCAGACGAAGTGGATGCAATTGAAATACCACTGTTTTTACACAAAGATGGTTATGATGAGGAGAATCACCGAAGGTGAACAGTGCTCATTACTAAAAATGGCTTATTCAGTAAATGGTAGGGATATAAATATATCTGGTCTAGAGTGGTATGTTGTAACTTGCATCTAATGAACCTTATGTCGTGTAAAAAATAATAAAAAATCCCCATGATCATTTTAAATGTTATTATGGTTAAAAAAAAATGCCTTACCTTGTTTCTGTTCTGCAATGCTGAACTCATTAAATATCGAGAATAAAGTCGTGTTTCGAGAAAAAACTCGTTAAGTTTAATCTCGCATTATAATGACTTTATTCTCGATATTTAATGAGTTTATTCTCAAGATTGTATTTCGACTTTTTTCTCGAAATTTAACGAGTTTAATCTCGCATTATAATGACTTTATTCTCGAGATGGCTTTATTTTATTTTTTTTATTGCTTGGCCCTAATCCTCTTCCGTACATTTCTCACTTGTTGCATTATATATGCTTCATATTTTTTATCTGTAAAAAGGAATTTCAATCAATAAAATAAAATTAATTCCATCATCAAGCAACCAATTTTTTTTAATTTTTTTTTACTCCCCATTCTTTATTGTCTCAGCAATTTCTTTGCTTACTGTTAATGTTATTGCTCCCTGGGAGTCTGATAGTGTTAATAACACATTCTCCATCTTGCTACAATTGTTAACTTTGTGGGTGCCTTTTATAATCAAAGCCATAATGAGAAATGATGAGCATACAGATGCTGCACTAAATTTACATTGTTATCCCTAATTATGGGCTAAACATTTCAGAGTGGGATATGGCACAGCTGATTAACCTAATGATGTGTATCCTACTTAAGGGATAGTTTACCCAAAGAAAAAAACATATTTGGGTGAACTATCCCTTTTTTACATGAAAAATATTCTATATAAATATATTACACAATTGTTTGTCACCTTAATGTAAGTTTGAATTTCATGTTTAATGATTAGGAAAATTGTGTACAGCAAATTATTATTCAAAAATAATATGAAACAAAAACACATTCTAAATTAAGAAATTAGCATGCATGTGTGGGTTTTGTTTACTGCACTCCAGGAATAAGACATACCCAGATAAAGATATCAGATAAAAACACACAAACATGAGGCCTAATTGTAAAACCGTCACATTAGATGTATGTATGCATGTATTGATGGATTGACTAATTTATTTAATGGAATAATGTGGTACAAAAATGTCAATGTACAAAATGAACACAAGCATACAATACAATAAAGAGAAAATTACAACAAACAGGACTTCAAACCAAGAAAATAAAAATAAAAGGGTAAATAAAGCACATGTACTAATTACTAATAAAGTACTATAGAAAAAGTAAATAGTATTAGGCTATAGGTAATGGACTTCTTAGAATTAAGGGAAAAAAATATCAGCTGACAATCGCAGCCAATGAGCATTAAGCTGTGTCGTCAGCAAGTCGTTTCCCATCATGCTTTTGATCAGCGCAGTCGGTGGAGAGCAACTGCGCGCGACTGCAGAATCCGACACGTGCACCTTGCGCTCGCGAGAGTTTTTTGACATACGTCAGCATGACATCAGAGCAAGGCGGACCGCTCTCGGACACATTTCTAACCGGCATGCATTACGTGCTGATCACCGGTGATCGGTTCTGCGCAGATTTTGCTCATCTCAAACAAGCCTATTGAATGGTACTGAGTCACTGTCGCGCGCGATGTCGCTGGCAGTGTGTACGCACCTTTACATCTCACAGGCCACCCACACCCAAACAATTATTGTAGTACAAATAGTTCTAAGGAGAAAAGCAAAACACTCGCCTTTGTACTCTTCAGATAAATGTGTACATTACTCAACAATGGTACTTTACTGCTAACTGGGAGTCATAGAGGTGAAGCTCACCTACATAGAAACTGTACATACGGTGGTGGCTGCTTGACATCCGGTTCTAAAAAGGGTCATTTGGCAACTGTATTTCATTTTAAAGCAACAACACTGTTAAAGCTATTATTAGGTTTGCATGTGTTGTCAGTAAATTAAGAAAAATTTATTCATATTAAGTTCATAAACAAGGCTCCTATAGGTGTCACAGTAAATCTAGATAATGTAGGTCTATAAGACTAGGGTAGTAAACGATGATCTGAATATGTCTGTGGACTAGGCAGAAATCAATTTCTGAAGAG